>NW_005842545.1:820983-822205 GCF_000455745.1 Alligator sinensis
GGGGGGGTGCACAGCAGTACATAAGCAGCCCCACCCCCTGGTTGCCACATTAGGACTGGAAGCCCTGCCCTCCAAGCCCCTGACCTTTGCCACCGGAAGTCCCTCCCTTTGTTTCCCACCCCCCCCAAATACTCATTTTGGGAGGGGAGGTTGCCATCTTAGAACCAGAAAAAAACCCAAATCATACATAGAAGTCAAGCACCTACTATAATACATTTTAATTTTATTACAAAAAATATTTGTCATGATTTCTGATTGTGTACTGTAAGTAGAAGAGATTGCATAATAACTCAAAAGTAAACTGTCACTTTTAATGTGTGTGTGGCAAGGGGGGAATGTGAGGGCATTACAAGAGGGTTTGGTTGTGTAGGGGGGCATAGGGTATGTTGGGATGTATGTATATGTCAATGGGGGTTGTGGAGACAGGGCATGGTTGTGGAGGGTGTGAAGGAAACTGGGGTATATAGGGACCCCTCGTGCACTCCCTTCATGGCATGCAGCCCCTGCTGCTGGCAGAAGCAGTAGGCAGGGAGATCAGGGTGCTCATGCCCAGCGCCTGTGCCCAGTGTGGCGCAGCTCCGGCCAGCCCGGGGGAGGGGGGGGGGAAAATGATGATGCCCAGCCTGCCTGGCTACCTCTATTGCTGGGGCTCCATGCTGCATGCCTGCAGCTCCAGCACTAGCAGCAGGGGAAGCCCTGCACCACAGCCAGCTACCTTCCCCGCCCCTGCTGTGAACTTCCCCATAGAGTCCAGCGCGGAGCTTCCCTGCTGCAAATGCAGGAGCTGCAGGCACGTGACGCAGAGTCCCTGTGATAGAGGCAGGTGGGCAGGCTGCCCTAGGGCTGCGCTCCTCGTCCTGCGGAGGCTACACGCCATGGGGAAAAAAAGTGTGTGGGGGGGCCCCTATACTCCCCACCATCACTCCACACCCTGCCCAGCCAACCTTTGTGCTCCTGCTGCCCTCCTGGGCTCAGGCTCTGTGCTGCTCTGCGCTTCTGCCCAGCTGCAACTCCCCTCTCCCTTGTCGCTTCCCTACCTGCTGCCCTGGGCTTCCAGGAAGCCAAGCAGGTTCCCATGGGGTGGCTGCAGCTGGAGCCCCATCCAGAAGCTGCTGCTGGCTGGGCAGGGCCCTTCCACCCAAGAAGGTGGGAGTGACACACAACAGGGTACATTGGGGGGTGTATACGTGGGCACCTCGCTCTGAGATTCGCAAGGGGGGGG
>NW_005842545.1:822217-822602 GCF_000455745.1 Alligator sinensis
GGGCACCATTCATTCGGGGGTGCCACAGGCCAGATGGAAGTGCCTGGCAGGCCAGATGTGGCTGGTGGGCTGTATTCTGTCCACCCTTGCCCTACCTCCTCCCAGAGAACCCAGGCTTCTTGGCTCCCAACCCCACTGTTCTCACTCTCCAGCCCCAACCTCCCTCCAAAGAACCCAGGCATCCAGGCTCCCAGATCCTTCTACTTTCATACCCGCAAATCCCCATTCCCCTTCCACAGAACCCAGGCATCCAGGCCGGGAGGGCGGGAAATCACCTCAATGTTCTTGGCCTTGAAAACGATTCCATGGGCGCCCTCACCGATCCGACCCAGTATGATGTACTGATCCATACTAGTACAGACTGGGTCACTGAGAGTAGCGGGGG
>NW_005842545.1:822633-836482 GCF_000455745.1 Alligator sinensis
GGGGGGAAGAGTAAGGACAGAATCAATATTGTGGGATAGTGCAGGGCCTGCCCAGTATTCCACAATGCCCTGCCCCCCCATAGCATGCTAGGATACAGGAGAACCCCCAGCATCCCCCTGATTTCTTGTCCCAAGTCCAGAAGATTCAGAAGTTGAAGGGGTCTGCAAGGCATTGTGGGATACTTGGGGGTAGGCCTTGTCCTTTCTCTTCCCACAGTGCCCTACTTCTTTACCCCAACTTTGAGAGGACTCAGAATTCCAGGGGGTCTGCAAGGCATCATGGGGTACTGGGGGGGCACCTTGTCAGCTCCCTTCTCACAATGCATTGCTCTCATCTCCCACAAACAGGCTGAACCTTAGTCCCAAACCCTGACACAGTCCATTGTGGAATACTGGGCAGGGTGGTGCTTTTCCCTTCCCACAATGCACTGCTCCACCTTCCCCTCCTCACTTCCAAGCCCGTGCGGGGCATTATGGAATACTGGACAGCAAGCACAGGGGGTGGGGTTAAAGTTGCATAGCACTGTAGGAAGGGGGAATCGCCCATCCCTCTCCAGTATCCCATAATGCTTTGCAAACCCCTCTAACCTCTGGGTCCTCTGCAATGACGGCAAAGAAGCACGGCATTGTGGGATACTGGAGATCTCGCTAAGCTCTGTCCCTTCCCACAATGCCCTGCTTCTGCCACCTCTCCCACCCCAACCCTCGAGCGGACCATTGTGGGATACGAAGGGTCCCCCTCCTTACCCCGTCTTTTCCCACAATGGCTTGCGCCCTCGCCCCACTGTAACTGGCGCTCCTGCCTACCAGCACAAGCCGCTCCCTAGCAACCAACCTCCCCTAGCAGCTCACCCTTCCGGAAGCCGCGGCAGGCCCCGTCACATGACTTGGGGCACCCCAGACCCCTGGGTTCTCTGGAGGAGGAGGGGCGAGTCTAGGAGCCGTGACGTCTGGGGTTCCAACCTCACTTCCGCCGAGGGGCCTGGAGAACCCAGGCATCCGAGCGCTAAAACCCCCCTCCATACCGTTTTCCCCCACTGGCTGCCCTTGACGTCCATCATCCCCGTCCAGGCTCCTGATTGGCTGCGTTCCGTTCTCACTTCCCATTGGCTTCTTTTCTTTTATTCCTCCCCTCCTTCCCTGCCCAAATTTAAAGGAGACAGACCCCCTTCCTCCGACCTCTCCCTCGGACCTGGGACAGCCACGGAGAAGCGGCCAGGCGGCGTGGCCGGGCCAGAGGTGCGCGGGCCCTTCAGGAACGGGGTGGGGACTTCGGACGTCTGTAGCCAATGTGGGAGGGAAAGCTGGAGGGAGGGTTTCCTACCCCCGCCTTGGGCTCCTATAACCCCCCTTCCCGGGAAGCTCCGCCCCCTGGGCTAATGCCTCTGCCTCCTTCTGCAGGAGATTGTGGCCAGGCCGGGGAACCAGGCCCCACCCATCGGGGGCGCGGTTAGGGAAGTCCCGCCCCCGAACCTGCAGGGGGCTGCAGCCAGGTACCGGAGCTAGACTCTGTCCCTTCATTGGGGGCGGGGCCAGGGATTTCGGGGCGTGGCCAGGGTGAGGCCCCGCCTCCTGGCCTGTTATCTCTTTGCCCTCGTGCAATGCACGGAGCCGGGCTCCACCCCGCTACTTGGGAGCGTGGCTATCATGAAGCCGCCGCCCACTGGCTTGGTATTCCCTCCTTGTGCTGCAGAGAGCCATAGCAGGGCGGGGGAGCTGGGGTCTACTGTATCCCTGGGGGGCAGGACCAGGCCAAAGCCCCGCCCCTGACTCCACCCCCTGTCCCCCACAGGGGCGATGGAGGGGCCCGGCTCTGCCCAGGAGTTCTTTGGGCAGCTGGTGGGGGGCTGCCTGATGCCCACAGTCTGGCAGGGGCTGGAGCAGCTGGGGGGACTCGTCCTACTCTGTGCTGCCTCTCGCCTCCTCTGGCACCTCCGTGAGTGTGAAGTTCTGGGAGGGGATGCTGAGGACTTGGACTCCTTGGTTCTTGGGGGCTGGGGGTGGGGTTTGGGGGGTCGGTGGGGGGGGGGGGGGGGGGGGTAGGTGCTGAGATGCCTGGGTTCACCAGATGTAGGGTGGTGGTGGCTATGTGCCTGGGTTCTTGGGAGAGCTGAGAGCCTGGATGCCTGGGTTCTCAAGGCCACCTGGAAGCCCAGATGTCTGGCTGTGGGGTCAGTGTGGCCAGGACACATGGGTTCTCCAGATGCAGGGAGGGAGGCGCCCAGATGCCTGGCTTTTCAGGTTGGGGCCTGGATACTTGGGCTCTCAGGGTGCTGAAAGCCCTTATGCCTGCATTCCGTGGGTAGGTTCTCAGGGAGCTGAGATGCCTGGATTCTCAGGGAGCTGGGTACCTGGACACCTGGGTCAGACACTTGAATCCCTATTTTGAAGGGGTGTTGCCACACTCCCAGACACCCAGATCTCCAAGTGGGGGAGGGGGTGTGTGTTGCAAGACACTCCGATGCCTGGGTCTCTGACATGCTGTGTCCCTCCCCCTGCAGCGGTGGGGCGGGGATGGAAGCATGCAGGGGCAGCAGCCAGCGGTTTTGTGGCGCTCCAGGGCTTCTTTGGGTTGCATGTGGTGTGGCTGGTGCTTCTGAGCCTGCTCTGCTACCTGGTGCTGGCCCTGGCCCGGCGGGGCCCCCGTCCCTGCCATGGCCCCTGCCTGGCCACCGCCACCCTCGTCTACCTGCTGCTGGGGTCAGTGATTTGGGGGGAGTATGGAGGTGGGGCCTGGGGCAGAGCGGATGGGGCTATAGAGAGATGGTGGTATGGGTTGGGGGTCTTTGGAGGGGGTGGGGCAACATAGACTTTGCAAAATAGCTATTGAGAGCTGGAGCTGTGGGGGATGGGCCTGAGGGGGATTGGGGCAGGGCTATATAAAGAGGTGGGGGCTATAGGGTGAGGGTGGAGCTATAGAAAGAAGTGAAGCTATGGGGGCTGGGACTAAGGGAGAGGTGGGGCCTGGGGAGGGGATGGAGATATCTAAAGAGCTGGGGGTGTGGGGTAGGG
Organism: Alligator sinensis; assembly: GCF_000455745.1. Taxonomy (NCBI): domain Eukaryota; kingdom Metazoa; phylum Chordata; order Crocodylia; family Alligatoridae; genus Alligator; species Alligator sinensis. The sequence goes on from NW_005842545.1 coordinate 825,646, forward strand.
TCTGGGGCCAGGGACTGAGAGGGAAGGGTGATGCCTGGAGAATGGGTGGGGCTATATAGAGAGGTTAAAGTATGGGGCTGGGATCTGGGGAGAGGCAGGGCTGAAGGAGATGGGCGGGGCTGTATATAAGGATAGAGGCATGGGGGTGGGGCCTGATGGAAAGGGTGGAGCTATGGGGGTAGGGCCTGAGGTAGAGGGGTGGGGATAGATTGGAGATGGGGTGGGGTCTAGGGGAGCTGGGTTGAGCTGTGGGGGTGTGGGTATGGGGTTGGTTTCCAAGCAAGTCACTCCCCTCTCTGACAATTTCCCTGCCTCCCCCAGTGAGATGCACATGGTGGACACTGTCACCTGGCACAAGATGAGAGGTGAGAGGACCCCTCTGGGCGGGGAGTAGGGGTTGCGGGGTGAGAGCAGCGGGGCTGGGAGCCGGATGCCTGGGTTCTCTGGCAAGTTAACTCAGAGCTGGGCGTGGCTGCCTTGGATGCCTGGGTCCCACTCCTCTTTTCCCCCCTGTTCCGCCCCAGGGGCACAGATGATTGTGGCTATGAAAGCAGTGTCTCTGGCCTTCGACCTGGACCGCGGAGAGATCCCAGCACTACCATCACCCCTTGAGTTCATGGGGTACATCTATTTCGTGGGCACCGTGGTCTTCGGGCCCTGGCTGCCCTTCCGTAGCTACACCCGTGCCGTGGATGGGCCGGGGCTGGTGAGGACCTGTGGGGGGGGAACTGGGAGGGAGGCATTATACTCAGCCATTCTCTACTGGCTACACCCCAGAGCTGGGCACACCTCAGTATCCCTTTATGGTGTTATACTCAGCTGTTCCACCCTAGAGCTGGGCACATCTCAGGCTTGTCTGTACCCTGTTATGCTTGGCTGTTTCCCAATGGCCCCCATCCCAGGGCTAGCTGCACTTTGGCATACTTGTGTGGAGTTATAATTAGCTGTTGCACCCCAGAGCTGGGTGCATCTTAGGCTTATCTGAGCCTCATTATATTAGGAGCTTCCCAGCTGCTCTACCCCAGAGCTGAGCGCATCTCAGCCCTCTCTATGACCTACAGCCATTTCCTAGCTGCCCCACTCAGAGCTGGCTGTATCTCAGTCTTCTTGCAGGGTGTAATATTCAGCTGCTTCTCCCCAGAGCTGGCTGCATCAGGGCCCTACCCTGGGGTGTTATACTTAGTTGGTTGCCAGCTGTCCTCATCCCAAAGCTGGCTGCATCTCAGCTGCCTTCCATCCTGTTATATTCGGCTGTTGAACCCCAGACATGGGCACATCTCAACCCTATTAGTGCTGCATTATACTCAGCTGTTTCCCTGCATCCCACCCCAGAGGGGTGCATCTCAGCCCCATCTGTGCCTTGTTATACTTGGCTGTTTCCCAGCACCTTATCCCAGAGCTGGCTACATCTCAGCCTTATGTGTGCCATTATGCTGGGCCATTCCTAGCAGCCACAGCCCAGAGCTGGGTGCATCTTAGCCCTATTTGTGCCCCTTTCAGTCCCAGCCCAGAGCTGGGTGTGCTGTGGCCTCCCTGGAACTGGGGAGAGGGGCAGGGGAAGGGAACTGGAGCCCCCCCTCACCTCTAGCCCCCTTCTGCCATCCCTCAGAGCCTGGCCTGGCTGTGGAAGGTGACCTGGAGCTTCCTCCTTTCCCTCCTCTGCCTCCTGGTCTCCACCTGCATTGCCCCTTATCTCTTCTCCTACTTCGTGCCCCTCTACGGCTACCACCTGCTCAAGAGGTGAGTCTCCTGCCCCCCAATGAAAGAAACCTAGTGCCTGGACTCCCCCACACCCCATGCTCTCATCCTCCAGCCCCACTCCCCTCCCAGAGACCCTAGGCATCCAGGATCCCAGCCCACCCTGCTCTCAGCCTTCACATCCCTCTCCCCTTCCAGAGAACCCAGGTATCTGGGCTCCCTGCCTGCATCCTGCCCACCCAGAGAACCCAGGCATCTAGGCTGCACCTCTGTCCCTTCTCTCTCTTTCTCTCTGCTTTTCCTCTGGATAGCAGCAGGAAGAAGCACAAAGCCAGGTAATCCTCACCTGCTTGGGGATGGACCCAGACTGAGGGGGTGGGGCTCTCTCTAGGCCAGATCCCCTCCCTATGATTGACATTTGTCTCCTTTCTTCCTCTGTGCAGGAGCCTGGCTATGAGGTGAGTAGGGGGTAGAGGTGGGGCCAAGGTCCTGTAGGTGGGGCCTGGCCCTGCCCCTGACCCCTTGTCCCAACCCCAGGTGGCTGCGAGCCTATGAGAGTGCTGTGTCCTTCCACTTCAGCAACTACTTCGTGGCCTTCCTGTCTGAGGCCACAGCCACCCTCGCTGGCACTGGCTTTTCTGAGCACAAGGACCACTTGGCCTGGTAAGCAGTGGGATCCAGGTGTCTGGGAGAACCCCCAACACCCTCCCCAGGGGACCCAGGGCTCCAGGCAACTCAGCCCCTGACATCCTCCTGACCAGGGAGATGCCCCCTCCAATCCTTCTGGGGGGACCTAAGCATCTGGGAATCCTTCTGACCAGGTGACCTAGACATCCAAGTAATCTTCCCCACCCAGATCCCTTCAATCCTGGTAAGGGAACCCAGCTGTCCAGACACCTTGACCCCCTCCCAAGCAACCCAGGTATTTGGGCATTTCAACCAGTGGCCAGAGAACCCAGGCATCCAAGGGACCCCTGCCAACCCAGGCCCCCTCCAGCTCCACCAAGGGAATCAAGGTGTCCAGGTACTCCCCTGACCTGAGAACCCAGGTGTCTAGGTCATGCCCCTGCCCAACAAACCTAGGTGTCTAGATATCCTCTGACCAACATAAGTATCAGGACATTTTCCTGACCAGGGAACTCAAGTGTCTGGGCAGTCTATACCCCCCTGCCCCTTGGCTTGTGCCCTCCACTTGGGTAACCCAGTCCCCACGCACCTTGGCTGCTGTCCCAACAGAGCCTGGAGCTGGGTAAGAATCCAGGCATCTGGGTTCCTCTGTTTTCTGCCCCACCCCCTGCAAGCCGGGCTAAACCCAGGCATCTGGGCATCCCTGTCCACCCCGCCCCCCCTCAGGGACCTGACGGTGTCGCGCCCGCTGGAGGTGGAGCTGCCACGCTCAATGGTTGAAGTCGTAATAAACTGGAACCAGCCTATGTCTCGCTGGCTGCACACCTGTGAGGTGGCAGGGCTAAGGGGCTAGAATGGGCTTGGAGATGGGGGTGGGGCATGTCTGAGAGGAGGAGGTGGGGTTAAGGGCTTGTGGGTTTTGGAGAAAGGGTGGGACTAGGACTGGGGCATAGCTGGGAGGAGGGGGTGAATTGGGGCTTGGAGGAGCTGGGGGTGGGGATAAGGGTGGGGGTGGGGATTGGAACATGGCTGTGTGGGGTGGAGCAGGGGTGGGAAGGAAAGGAGGAAGGGGCCCTGGGGCACCTAGCAGAAGGGGGTGGTAGTGGGTCAGGAGTTGTGGGGAGGGGGACATAGCCAAGGGGTGACCCTGGCCCCGGCCCTGGCCCTATCTGCCAGATGTGTTCCAGGCAGCTCTGACCCTTGGCACCTTCCCGGCCATCCTGGTGACCTATGTAGCTAGCGCCCTCCTTCATGTGAGTGCTGGCCAGGGGGGTGGGGCCTGCAGGTGGGGGCAGGGCAGCTGGAAGCCCCACCCCTTGCTGACTCAATCTCTTTCATGTTCCCCCTCCCATTTTTCCAGGGCCTGAGTTTCCACCTGGCAGCCGTTCTGCTCAGCCTGGGCTTCATAACCTACGTGGAGCATGGTGAGAGGACTGTCTCTTTAAGAGGGACAGGGATTCTGCTCTTTCAAGAAGGGGAATTCTTGCCAATTTGAAAGAGGCATATGCCCCTTTGAGAGAAGATTCCATCCCTTCAGGGGACTGTACCCCTTTAAGAAGGGGCCCTTAAAAGGATCTGCCCCTTTAAGGGGGTGTTGGTCCTTAAAAAATTCCACTCTTTTAAATCTCATAAAAGGGTGTTCCTTTAAGAGGGGGAACTGTCCACTTTTAAGGTGGTGTTTGCCCCTTAGAGGGAATCCACCCTTAAGAGAGCATAGGCCCCTGTTTAGGGTTCTTGGGTCATTTCAAGATGGCCTTGCCCCTTTTGAGGTATCTGTCCCTTTAAGAGGGACTCTGCACCTTTTTAGGACAGGGCATTCTATTACTTCAAGAGGTACTTGCTTCTGTAAGAGGGAGAGAACCCTGCACCTTTAAGGTGGGGGTCAGGTCAGCTGCCTTTCTAAGTATAGCACTGCTACCCCTTTAAGAGGAGGGCACTGTCCCTTTTAAAAAGGTGGAGCACCTGCTTTCAGGCAGAGGGTACCACTGCCCCTTAAAAGCTGCAGGCACTCTCCTTAAAAGAGCAAGGTAACCACCCCCCACACACTGCTGCTCAGAGGGGGTCACTGCAACCTGTGTCTATACTGATAGGGGTAGGGAAGCATAGATTTTCCTCTGAACCTGGGGGAGCCCAAATGCCTGGGTTTTCTGGAATGAGAGTAGTCATGGGGGGCTGGGAACTCAGACAACAGGGTTCTCTCTTTCACCACCAACCCCCCCAGTCCTACGGAAGCGTCTGTCTGTCCTCCTTGATGCCTGCATCCTGTCCAAGCCCTGCCCCCGTGCCTGCAGCCACCAGCACCGCAAGGTGAGCAGAGCCTGGACACTTGAGTTCCCTGGGGGGGAGGGGGGGGAAGAGAGAGAGAGAGAGTATCCAGCTGCCTGGGTTCTTTGGGAGGAGAGCGGGGACTGGGAGTCTAGATTCCTGGTTTCCCTAACAACCCCCTCTTCCCCCTCCCTCAGGCACTATGGGTACAGGCACTGAACCTGCTCTTTGGTGCTCTAGCTGTCTTCCACTTGGCCTACTTAGGCTGCCTCTTCGATATGGATGCCAATGATGCCATAGAGGAGCAGGTAATCAAGGCTTGGCAGCTGGGGTGGAGCCCTTCCACCTATAACCCCATCCCCAGGCAGGAACAGACATCCTGATGCCCTCTCTCTGTGCCCTGTGGGAGTGGTGGGGGTTGTATCCTAGGTAGACACCCCCACACGGAGGCAAGGAGCCGGTGTCCATCTATAGGCAGGTCCTCCAGGCCTTTGGCTGTACCTGGCAGCAGGTAGCCAGATTCCACTGCCTCCAGCTGTAAACAATGTCCTTGGTCCCAGGCTGTGTCCCCAGAGGAGCTTGCAGGTGGCTCCAGCCATACCTACATTTCCCCTTCCTTCTGCAGGGTTATGGGATGGCCTACACCATCGCCAAGTGGTCAGAGTTAAGCTGGGCCAGCCACTGGGTCACCTTTGCCTGCTGGGTCCTGTACCGCCTCATCAACTGAGACCTTGCCCTACAACACCCCTTCAGGACCATCAGACCACCCATGGGGGAGGTCCTCCCAGACCATAGAGTACAGCCCCAGGTGCAGGGAGGCCTTGGTGCCCTATGGGGAAGTAGATGTGGGAAACTGGTGGCCTGCAGTGGTTGGGAGCAGAAGCAATGCATAGGGGGTGCATGCGAGTACACATGCACCCCCTGAGCGTGGCAGTGCACCTCCTACAAAAAGGTGCCACTGCCAGTGTCTGCAGGCAGTCAGCAATCCCTACTGGCTGCTGCCACTTGTGGGTGGTCATCAACCCCTGGTTGGTGCTCACCACCCCCCTGCCACCAACAGCGCCAGTGGTGTCTGCAGGAGCTCCCCACTCACCACCACTGCGCTGATGCTGCCACCATGCCCCCCCAGCAGCCAGGGGCATGGGTTGTTCATGGTTGGGAGTTTGGGGGAGGGTTCCCTGCCATAGAGAATAACTTCTGGGTTTCCTAGATGGGCCACTTCCTAATCTTCTCTAGACATTTGGAGGACTTGGTGTCTAGGGTTGGGATCGAATGCCATTCCCTGTCTGGCTACTACAGAGAAGGACCATAACCTATCAAGGAAACAGCCTAGCTTGCTTCCAGGTTCTTTCCAAAAGCCTGGAGGACTTGGGTCTTCACAGTTGGGGTAAAATACCACTCCCTGAGCTGTTTCTCCCCTCCCCCAGATAGGACCCAGAAGAGACTTCCCTAGGGACCTGGAGGATCCAGTCTCTATGATAAGGACAGACTATTGCTCTGTTTATCTACCATAAAGAAAAGACCACAGGCTATTAGGTCACTTCTTGGTTTTCTCTAGGAGCCTGAAGAATCTGGTCTCTATGGTTGGGATAGAATACCATTCCGTTTGCCTATCATAGGACCACAGGCTAGGCTCTACTTTGTGGGTAGGTCACTTCCCAGTCCTTTCTATGAGCATAGAGGACCTAGTCTCTATGGTCATGACAGCTAGGATAAATGTTCCATTTACCATACAAAATGGCCTATTCCAGCTCCCTTGGTTTTCGGTTGTAGCTGTGTTGGTTTAAGGACATAAGCATTTAAGGTTCTTCAGGTAGATGTGATATCTTTTATTAGACTGAGCAGTTGGATAAAAAGTTAATTGCATGCTTTCAGGTACAATCCCCCTTCTTCAGGCATATGAAGTCTCTGCAGAGATTACATCTACACAAAGAACCTTGCCTATCTCTGCTTTCTAGACCAACCATTTCAAGCTATAATGTTCCTCTCTGACTGCTTACCATAGACAAACTGTTTCCTAGAAAGGCTACTTCCAGGTCCTATCTAGGGGCAAGGAGGACTTGGGTCTCTATGGTAAGACTAGAACACCCCTGCCTACCATAGAGACTAGCCCATGGTCCAGCCAATTCTTCCTAGATAGTCTCTCAAAGCAATGGAAAATCCTTTACTCTGTGGTCAGTTCAAAAGCCAGCCCCCCTTGCTGCCTCCTAGGGGCCTGCTGGGGTATCGCACTTCACGGCCTTAGAGAAAAGTCTCCTCTCTTCCTAAATGCTTTCTGGTCCTAGGCATAAGAAGACCCCACACTCTACAGTCACCTCAGATTAACCCTCCTCCAATTCTGATGTCATAGGGTCCAAGATACTGCCCCACCACCCCACAGTGGTGGGAGCGCAGGAGGGTGCCAGTGCCAAGGCATTTGCTACTGCAAAAGGGTTTGTTTTTTTTGTTTTTGTTTTTTATAAACCTCTTGCGTTTATTACCTGAGAAATAAAGATTGTTAATTAAATGTAGAGCCAGCAACCATGCTAAGGAGTGGTAGAATAATATGAAGCACACGTTACATTCAGCTTTCTGCATCGGAGGTGGGGGCTGGAAAGCTAGAGGCCTAGGTTTCCTCCCTGCCCACCCCGCCCCCATGAAGGACTTCAGGGGATGAGGTTGTTATAGATCTTTTATTGCAATGAGTCAGAGAGACTATTTCTTTCTACCACAGAAGAGAACAAGTTAAAAATGTGCACACAGGCAGGATCCAGGCATTTATGATATACATGCATGCATGCATGCATGCTATATATATATATATATATATATATATATGCGTGTCTGTATACCCATACAGGGAACCTAGGTATCCAGAACGTAAACATGGAGGCACACACAAGCTAGGTGTCCAGGGACGCAGCCCCACCCACTATGGACTTACTGCCAGCCCCCGCAGGTCCTCTGCCAGCCCTCCCCCTGGGGTCAGGGGTTGCAAGGGGGAAACTGCCAGTGGTGGCCGGGGGGCCACCAGGGGGCCGGGCAAGTCGTTGAGTGCGGCGTCGGGCACAGGCTTCCTGGTAGGGTGGGCAGATGGGTGGCTGTAGTGGGGACACGTAGTGGTACCCAGCCCCTGGCGTCAGCTGGGAGGGGGAGAGGGGCCCAGTGAGGTAGGCACTGGATCCAGGCCCCACCCATTCTACTCCTTCCCACCTGTATCGCCCTACCCCCAGCAGCCTCTGGCCATGCCTATTTCAATAACCCCACGCCCAGGTTGGCCACACTGACTGCTTCTGGATCCTAGTACAGTAATGTATCCACACATGTTTGAGAGCTGCAACCCCATTCTTACTCCACTCCCTTCCCCCATTCTGCTTCCTCCAAGCAATGGAGCTATGCCCCCTAAAGCCATGCCCCCCAGTCTGATCCCACCCCCACCCCAATCTCAGCCACACCTCCAACCTGCCCCTTCCCCATTCTCATCCTTTCCAGCAGTATAGCCCTGCCCCCATTTATAGCACCACCCATTGTAGCCATGTCCCCAAATTTGGATTCATTCCCCCCACCCCCCGCTAGACTCTGCCCTCTATTCAAATTCTGTCCCCAAACCCCACATGTCTACTTCTGGTCCCTCCCACCCAGCCTGGCCCTGCCCATGTCACCTGCAGGGGGTAGGTGCGGTCAGCATCAAAGGCGCTGAGGTCTCCACAGGCCAGGAAGGGGGCAATGAGGCGGGCAGGTCCCTCCAGCTGGTTCTGTTCCAGGTCTAGAATGGGCAAGGTTGTTGTACTCTGCTGGGCCACAGGTGCCCCACCCCAGAGTTAAGTGCATCTCAGCCCTTTCATGAGGTGTTATACCTGGCTGTTTCACCACAGCTGGCTGCACTGTGGCTATCATACTCAGCTGTTCCACCCAAGAGCCAGGTACATCTCAGCCCTCCCAGTGCCTTGTTATATTTGGCCAGGCCCCAGCTGCCCCACCCCAGAGCTGGGCAGATTCTGGACCTCCCCATGGGGTGTTATACTCAGCCATTCTAGCCCAGAGCTGGATGCATCTGCACCCTTAGTGGGGCATTATACCTGGCCTTTCCACCCCACAGCTGGCTGCATCTCAGCCCTCCCAAAAACCTTGTTATACTCAGCTGTTCCACAGCCATCCCCCCACCCCCTAAGCTGGGTACATCTAAGAATCCTCTAACAGCCCCCACTGCCCCCCATCCAGCAACCAGCACCCCAATGGCCCCCCTCCAATACATGCCCCCAAGTCCTGATACCAACCCCTTTTGGCTCACCGTAACTGTGGTCCAGCAGGGGGTTGGCCATGTCAGGGACATAGCCCTCAGGGGGGTTATATCCACGGCACACAACAAAGGCTTCTGCATGAGGGGAGGGGAGAGAAGGGTGTTAAAACTTGGCTGTTCCCCAGCTGCCCCACCACAGAGGTGGTCGTATCCTGGCTCACCCCATGGAGCTTATATTGTTATTCCCCACCTGTTTCACCCCAGAGCTGGCTGCATCTCAGCCCTTCCATGTGGTGTTATGCTTGGTCATTCTCTATCTGCTCTCTCCCCCAGAGCTGGACACATCTCATCCCTCTCTGGGCAGTGTTATAGTCAGCCATTTCCAGCTGCCCCACCCCAGAGCTGGGTGCATCTCAGCCTTTCACATACACTGTTATACTCAGCCATCCCCCAGCCACCCACCCCAGAGCTGGCTGCGCTCACCGATGCTGGAATTGCGGCTGCTCCGGGGTTTGGCACAGGCAATATCAGGGAAGAAGAGACGGAGCTGGGAGTAGAGCAGGGTCACGTCCTTGCCCCGGAAGATCTGGGGGATGGGAGGCAGGGTGGAGAGGCAGAAGGTGGGTGGCTTCCCACCCATAGCTGGCCACATCTCAGCCTTCATAGGCAGTGTTACACGCATCCATTCCACCCCAGAGCTGGGCCCTCCCCTGTGGTATTATACTCAGTCATTCCCCAGCTGTACCTCCCCAGAACTGGGTGCATCTCAGCCAAAGACACTGTTCTACTCAGTATTCCTTTGCTGCTCCACCCCAGAACTGGGCACATCTCAGTTCTTTATAAGCAGTGTTATACCTAGCCCTTCCACCCCACAGCTAGGTGCATCAGCCCTTTAGAGGCACTGTTATACTCAGCTGTTCCCCAGCCATACCACCCCCAGAGCTAGAAGCATCTCAGCCTTTCATAGGCACTGATTTATTTAGCTGTTCCCAAGCTGCTTCTGAGAGCTGGGTACAGCTTATTCTCCCCATACAGTGTTATACTCAGCCATTTTCCAGTGGCTCCACCCCAGAACTGGTTACACCTCAGCCCTTCATAGGCAGTGTCATACTCAGCTGTTCCACCCCAGAACTAGCTACATCCCAACCTTACCTTGGCCACAAAGGTGCCTCCTTTATTCAGGACATGGGTTGTGATGTTCAGGGCCTGGAGTGGACGAAGAGAAGGGGCAAAGGGGTCAATGTGGGGGGGGTGCAGAGGGGCTGTGGGAGGAGAATGGGAGGGGCTTGTGGAGGGCAGGGGGGGGAGTGGACTTACTGCAAGCAATAGCTGGGCTTGGATGTACTCGTCGATGTCATGCAGACCGGTCACTGGGTGGGCATGAAAGGCAGGGTCTCCCTATCTCACCTGTCCCTCAGTGCCAACCCCCATCCCAGCTCCACCCATCCCCTTGTCAGCCCCTCCCCCAGCACAGGCCCTGCCCCCTCAACCTTATCCCTGCCCAGAGCCCAGGACTCACCCTCTCAAACCCAACCACACCCCCCTGGAGCCCTGGCCCTACCCTCAAAGTCCTATCCCTTCTCCTATGCCTAATCCTTCCCAGGGACCTAGCCCTGCCCTCTAAACCCTGGCTATGGCACCCCAGTCTTAGTCTCAATTCTAGAGCCCTAGCCCCTCCCACAGGGCCTTGGCCCCCACCCCCTCCCCTGCTTCCAGAGCCCTAGCTCTACCCTCTTGACCTCAGCCCCATACCCAAAGTCTAGCCCCATCCCCTTGATCCACACCCCACCTCACCATCGGGGGCTCCATCGCAGACAACCAGATCAGCTGGGCGCCCAGCAAAGTGCCCCACAATTTGCTCTGCTGTTGAAGCCTGCTGGACATGGGTCAGCTGGACACATGGACATGGGGGGGGGAAGCATCCTGGGTCCAATTACTGGGGGGATCCAGGGGTCTGGGAGATCTCAGGATTCTAAGGAGGCTGGGGGAGGGGTTTTAGGGGGGGTTGCAGAGTGCAGGATGGGTCCT
>NW_005842545.1:836556-838732 GCF_000455745.1 Alligator sinensis
CTGCGGGGGGATCTGGGGTGGTGGAGGAAGGGTCTGGGGGAGATCCTGGGGGGTCCTCTACCTTGGTGATGTCACCCTGGATCTGGATGACCCCAGGCAGGGGAGCCATGGCCTGCAGGTCTACGGCCACGATGGTCACGTCAGGGCCCCTGCAGGGGGGCACAGACACACACAGAAGGTGGGTAAAGGGCACGCTTGACCCCCAGCTCAAAGCCCTCGCCCCCTGCCAACTCACATCAGCTTCCGGCTCAGCACTTGGCTCCAGCTCCCTGGGGCTGCGCACAGATCCACTGCACGGTGCACACCTGTGGGGACATGACCCCTCTCCCATCAGTGCCTGGGTTCTCCGGTAGGGAAGTAGAGGGCTGGGGTCTGAGAGCTGGGAGCCCAGATGCCTGGGTTCTTTGGAAGAGGAAGGGGCTGGACACCTGGGTTCCCTGGGTGGGGAGGCGACATTGGGAACCTGGACACCTGAGTTCTTTGTAAGTTAGAGAGGTTGAGGCAGGTTAGAGTACGGGGGTGTTGCACCTGGGTTTTCTACCCATTCTGGAAGGGGTATGAAAGCTGGGTGCCCAGACACCTTGGTTTTCTGGAAGGAGTGGGGGCTGGAGGTGAAAGCCTGGGAGAGTGGGGTGCTAATGGTCAGGATACCTGGGTTCTCTCCCCACTCTTAGATAGGACAGGGTTCTGGGTACCTAGGTTCTTATTCTGCTTGGGACAGAGGCAGGGGAGGGGGAGCAGGAACGACTGGAGCACACAGACACCTGGGTTCCCTATCCACTTTGGGAGGGTTTGGGGGACAGGATGCCCTGATGTCTGGGTCTCCTCCCTGCTGTGGGAAGAGAATGGAAGAGCTTGGCACCCAGATGCCTGAGTCCTCTACCGTGGAAGAGCTGGAATTCCTCATCCAGCTGCAGCAGCTTGAAGGCACTGCGGGCCCGCCAGCCCTCCTCCTTGGCCAGCCGGTAGTACATATCCCGTTTGTCCTTCGATGATCGGCCCATCTGGTCCTGATCCTGGCCCCCAGAGGACCTGTGAGGACAACAGCCACTATTGGTGTGGTTACCTGTCACTGGAAGGACACAGGCACCCCCTCCCACTGGTCCTTTTGGTGTCATTCTATAAAACAACATTTTTGTTGGTCCTACAAGAACCAGGAGCTTATTCAGCCTACCTATTTTTAGTAGGTCTCACATAAGCACCTAGCACTAGGGGCAAAGCTCAGAGACCCTATAATGATGGACAGGGGTGCTGGGAGCCCAGAGGGTAATAAAGTCAGTCCTATTATAACATGTACATGACCCCACAACTCTGGGAGGAATAACATAGGCCCTACCATAATAGGAACATGGGCACAAGACCCCCACTTACTTGAAGACAAGACTGTAGGTCCTACTGTCATTCACGATGTCAACAGAAGTCTGTGTGGAAATCCTACAGAAACACGTAGCCCTGAGGGGGCCTGATGGAATCAGGTTCTGCTCTATGCTCATACCTCCATAGCCACCATTTTGGTAGAACCCACAAAAATGGAGGCCCAAGATCACGCAGACATGGTTTTGTAGGCCCTACAATAACCCATGACCCCAAAACGGGGAGGGCGGTGGGGATCAGCTGGAGTTAGGCTCTGCTAATCTTAACCTTCTCTTCCCCCACGGGCAAAGACACCATTTTGGTGTCACCCACAAAAATGGAGAAACACCACAAAGACCTGAGGGGACCTAGATATGTTATGATAGAGCCTACCATACCTACTGGGGGAGATTTAAAAAGGTCCCAGTCACCCACGCTCCCTCCCTGGCTTCCCACCAATACCACTGATTAGCCTCAATTATTGTAGAGCCTATGAAAATGGCGATGCATTAGGATGGGAGCGCGCATTCACTAGTTTATGCGCAGAAGCTACGAACCACTGCCAATTTAGCGCGCATGCGCACAAGCCCTCACAAGCGTCCGGCGTGTACGTGCTGCCGCCCCAGTGCGCACGCGCAGAATATCCCTCCTGTTTCTCTTCCCCGAAGGAATGTTACCAGCCGCGCGGTCTCGGTCTAAACAACAGATCTTGGGGCGCTGGACCGGAAGTGATACCTAGCAACGCCGGAAGTGGAAGTGGTCCCGCTGAGTTGAAAGTGAGGGTGAAGGCAACCCCGGGGGCGGGGTGGGGCGAGGGAGAAGA
>NW_005842545.1:838763-850483 GCF_000455745.1 Alligator sinensis
CCAGGCGGTGCTGATATGGAAGAGGTCCGGAGGCACCCACGCATGCGCCCCCGGGGGGGTCGGGATCTCTCGGGACCATACGTAGTCGCCGGCTGGGTGCTGTAGGTTCTCCTTCCAAGGCTTTTCCGCGCAGTGTATGCTGGGAATTGGAGTTTAGTGCACAGCTGCTGCCAGGCATGCTGGGTATGGAGATAGCCCGTCTCCTTTTCTGTTGCAGTGCATGTTGGGCATTGAAGGCTCAGTGGTTGCCGCAGTGCATGCTGGCTATGGAGGTCCTTCAAGTACCCGCCAGGTCAGTACTAACCCTTTCGTTCAACAAACAACATCAGGCGGAAATAGAATTCACCACGTTTATATTACAAGGGTCTGGTCTTGCATGCATCCCAACCCAGCCGCTGGCTTCTTTACTTTTAATTCCATCCAGGAAGAGCACACCCCAACTGCTGAAATTTCCTTAGACTGATGAAGGGTTTTTGAACCCGAAAGCTTGCTTAATAATTATTTTCCAACTATTTGGGTTGGTCTAATAAAAGATATCAGATTCACCCAAGGAACCTTGTCTGCCCTGGATGAATAGAGGAACTTGGGCCCAGGTGATGATATCACAGCTTCAGGGAGCCATAGCATCACCGTGTTGGAGAGGGATGGCTTCACAACTTCAGGGAACCATGACAGTATAAACTTATGACATCATGGCATTGGGGGCTGATGAAATCACAGTTTAGTGAGATGTCAACAGGCCCTGATGCTATCACAGCTTTGGAGAGTGATGTAAATACAGCATCAGGAACTGATGATGGCACAGCCATGTTGAGCAATGACATCAGGGACTGATGGTGTCACAGCTTTCTGGAGTAATGCCATTACAACATTAGGGACAAATGAGATCACAGCTTTGTGGAGCAATGGCATCAATAGCATTATGGACTAACGATGTCACAGCTTTGGGGAGCAATGGCATCAAGGAATGAAGACATGGTGCTGAGAATATTAAAAGTTAATTTTAGTTGAATGCATGAGTGAATAGAGTCAAACAGCAATGACATCACAAAACAAGAAGTGGTAATCTTGTAGTGTCAATAAGTGATGATACCACATGATTTTGGAGTGATGATGACATCAGAAACCCAAGGACTGATATCAACAGCAGGTCAAGGCCCGCTGGTGGTCAGGTGACATCACAATGGAGACAGTGTGACTGGTTGTTGGAGTGTGAGTTTAGGGAAGGTAACATCACAAGTGAGGTAGGTGTGTTTGGCTGGTTCTGCAATGAGATAGGCCATGTGGGCAGGGCTCCTGGATGTGGGTGGGGTTTGGATGGGCAGGGGGCCCACAGCCAATGGGGTGGGGCTTGGCCCAGAGAGGAGACCACAGCCAATGGGGTGGGGCTTGGCCCAGAGGATTAGGTCATAGCCACTATGGGCAGGGCACACCACTGTGCATGACATCACTGCCTGGGTGGGCCAGATTTGAGCCACAAAATGATGTCATGGTTTGAAAGGGCATGGTCTGGTTAAATGAAGTCACAGAGGGGCATGGCCTGATTTGGATACTGCTATCTTAGTCTCTTCCCATCCTCACCTACGATTTCATAGTCCTGGTAATACTTCACTGGATAACATCAGATGCAGAAAGGATGAGGTGGGGGATGGGAGGGGGGTGTCCAGATGCATCACAGCAGGCTGTGGCTCATTCATTCGCAGGCTACCTTGGTAGGGCTCGGCCCTGAAGAGGGGGTGGGGCCTGGGATGGGTAGAGCCTCTCATGAGGAGACTTAAATGGGGAAACATACCACAGCACTCTAAGGCAATCTCCAGGCAGGCTGAGTCACAGCCCATGGGCTCCAGGGGCAACTGCAGGCCCCACCTCCCCCAGCTGATGGTCCTGCCCTTGCCCAGCAGGGTTCACTTCCGCAGCATAGGGCCAGGGAGCAGAGAGCCCTGAGTTTGCAGAAGAGGCAGGCCAGGGTGCAGAGAGCACAGCCATCTGAGCGAGGAGAGGGGAGGTTAGCTACACCCCAGCCAGGGACCCAGGTGTCCAGGCTCCTGGCAGCCACCCTTATCATTCCCCATAGAACTCCCCCCCTCCCATGGAACCCAGACATCTGGGCCTTCTTTCCTCACCATCACAGCCAGAGTCAGGGTGGAGCCCAGACACCTGGGTTCTCAACTCCCCATTTTAACTCTCCAGCCCCTCACTTCCAACCTGCAGCCCCTCCTCATAGCCCAGTGGTGCCTTCACTCCTGACCCACAACCCCCCCATACACCATGGTGCCCCTTATACCTGACCCACAGTTCCCCTCACCTCCCCTGCAGTCTCCTGGATGTGGGATACTCTGGCCTTGTAGCTCCTCTGGCTGCAGAGGGTGGTGGTGATGGAACCTATGGTTGGTGGCTTGGGCAGGGCCTGGGGGGGGCAGTGGCTGCAGGAGCCTGCCCTGCCCTGCTCCAGCCCCCCAGCTCCCTGGGCAGCTGGTGACCACGGGGCCTGCAATGAGAGGGAGAACCCAGGAGTCTGGGCTGCCAGATTCTACTGCTTTCATGCCTGCCCCACTCCCCTCTCAGAACCCAGGGGTCTGGGCTCCCAGCTCCTTCCCCCCCACCCCCCAGCTGGAGAGAACCCAGGCATCTGGGTTATACTCAGCTGCCTCCAGCTGCACCCCCAGAGCTGGGTGCATCCAGGACTCACCAGTGCCTGCCTTGACAGTTGGCTCCACCCCTTTTGCCCCACAGGGGTCTCTGGGCTGCAGCTGGGCATCTGAGGCATGGGCAGGCAGGGGTTAACTCACAGTGCCCCTCACTCCCAGCCTGCAGCCACCCCCATCCCTGCAGTGCCCCTCATTCCTGACCCACAGCTCCCCACATAGCCCTGTGGTGCCCCTCACTCCCAACCTACAGCCCCCCTCCATAGTGCCCCTCACTCCCAGCTCACAGCTCCCCCTTCCATATTCCACTATACCCCTCACTCCCAACCTGCAGCTCCCCCCCCATACTCCATAGTGCCCCTTACTCCTGACCTGCAGCCTCCCATGGCATCACCCCACAGATAAAACAGACCTCTGAGAACTTGGAGACCTGGGTTCCCTGGGAGGTGAGTAGGGGGGTGGTGGGTCAGAGCCGGGAGCCAGGACACCTTGGAAGACTGGAGTAACTTGCTCCTAGGGCTGCAACGGATGTGGGAAGTGACTGGGTGTGTCTGCTCCCTATCCCAGATTAAACTGGCCCTGCTCCAGCCCCACCCCCCCTCCCAAAGAACTCAGGCATCTGAGTTCCCACCCCCCAGCCACTGCTCTTGTCCCAGAGAACCCAGGCTACCATCCCTCCATCCCTGGGTGTTACCTTCCTGTCCCTCTTTTTCCCACCCCAGCAGGGGGGACAGGTTTATGGCCTTGTTATTTCCTCTTGGAACACAGGAGTTCAGGGGCTGCAGGGCAGGAGGAGGGGCTCCAAGCCCAGCAGCCCTCCCCCCGCCACCCCCATTTCCCCAGCCTGGCTACAGCTGCCCCCCACGCACACACACACACACAACCCAGGCATCCAGGCCATAGACACATAGAGAACCCAGGTATCTTGGACACCCACACACACAGGGAGCCCAGGTATTTGGGACATACAGACAGAGGACCAAAGTGTCCCAGACACAACACTTTGCTCCCCTTCCTCACTTGCCACTCAACACACACATGGAACCCAGGCATCTAGGACACAGGCATAGAGAATGCAAGTTCTGGAATGTGCACAGGGAACCTGGGCATCCAGAGCATATGCACATGCACACACACACATGCACACACACACACAAAGGAAACCCAGGGACAGACAGACACATGCAAACAGACAGCGGGACCCAGGTGTCCAGTTCCCCCTCCACCAGTGAAGCTGACCCTTGGGTCCATCTGTCTGGCTCCTTCCAAACCACTCCATGGTCTGGGGCCCCCCTGGGGCAGTTCACAGCCCTGCTGTTCTTGCTCTCCCCTGGCATGACTCGGCTGCCTGGGGCCCCACCCCAGAGCTGGGTGCACAAGTTGGCCCTGGTGCCCCTTGCTCCCAACCTACCGACCTGACCATAGCTCCATAGTGCCCCTCCTGACCTGCAGCCCCTGGCATTGGCCCCACCCGTGGCCATGCCCCTGGGTACCAGCTGTCCCAGGCTCCCTCCCTACAGTCCACCCAGAGTTCCCAGTGCCAACACTGACTGCTGTAGTGGTAGCCACAGGTGAGAGCCCAGGGGGGTAAGGAATGAGGGGGTACCATGGGGCTGTGGGGCAGGCTGTGGGTCAGGTGTGAATGGGGGGCAGGGGTAGTGGAGGGGGCGCTGGAAGCCCAGACACCTGGGTTATCTGGCAGGGGTGGGAGCTGGAGTTCAGAGCAGGGGGGTGTGGGAGCCTGGATGCCTGAGTTCTCTGCAGTCAGGCTTGAGGGGGGTGGGGAGGGGTTTCAATGCTCAGGGTAACAGGTTCAGGCCCAGAAACATGCAGGCACCACAAAAGGGCCGTCAGGATGGCTCAGAGTGTGACAGATGGATGGACAGGGGGTGGGGGTGGAGCTTGGCTCCATAGTGCTCCTCACTCCCGACCCACAGCCCCTACCCACCCACTGAACCCATGGGGGGCTGCGGTTTGGGAGTGAGGGGCACCACAGGTTGGGGGTAGGGGCTGTGGGTCAGGAGTGAAAGCAGAGCAGTTTTTGGTGCCGATGGGGTTAATGCTGCCCCCAGAGAACTCAGGCATCCGGGTGCCCGGGACAAAGCACCTTTGATGCAGCCCCCCAGGGCCCTCCCCCCCAAAACGTGGGGGCGGCTGGAGGGGGGAGGGGCTGGTGGCTCCAGCTGGGTCTGTGGGTCAGGAGTGAGGGGCACTGTAATAACAGCCCCATCTCCCCACAATGTCCCTCAGTGCTGACCAGCAGCCCCCACATGACCTGCAGTTCCCCTCATTCCTGACTTGCAGCCCCTCCAGCCCTATGGTGTCCCTTGCTCCTGACCTGCAGCTTCCCCCCCCCCATTTCCGGGGTCCTCCTCGTGCCAGCATCCCATAATGGGTCCTTGAGCCGGGTGTTGCTGAGGGAACAGAGGGGCATTGATGGGGCAGGGTGGGGAAAAGACAGGGCCCCATTCACAGGGATGTCCCTCCCCCGCCCTCAGCCAGACGCCTGGGTTCCCTCCTCGCAGTGGGGAGCACCCGGCTCTGGCCTGGGTTCTCTGGGAGGGGAATGGGGGTTGGGGGGGTGAGAGCAGGTGGGGCTGGCATCAGGGACGGCTGGGTTCTCTAGAGACTCAGAGCAGGCTGGGCTGAATGCCCAGATGCCTGGGTTCCCTCCCCACCTCAGGGCTTCCCCTCACCAGGTGAGTGGTGTCTGGTGGCTTAGAACAAGGACCCAGATGTCTGGGTTCTCTAGTTTGGGAAGGCTGGGGGGCAGGGTCTGGAGGCAGCCTGGACACCTGGGTTCTCTTGGAGAAGAGGAGGGGCTAGAGCATAGAGGGCTGGGAGTGAGAGCAGGGGGAGCTGGGAGCTTGGACACTTGAGTTCTTTGCCTGGTGCCTTTGTCTGTCAGGCAGCCCCTCCTTGGGGTAAGGGGAGTGGGGGAGGGGCAGGCGTGTCAGGGCTCCTGGGGCACCTGAGCCCTTGTGGAGGGTGGAGTAGGGGGCAGGGCTTCCTCTCACCAGGCAACCTCCTCAGCACCTGGAAGCCACAGGTGAGGGCACCCCTCCCCTTCCCCTCCCAGGGCACGGGATCCTGGGCACCTGGGTTCTCTAGAAGTGGGGGGTGGGGGATGGGCAGCCTGGATGTCTGTGTCCCCTCCTTGCCTGATGCCCTATCTGGTGCTTGTCTGTGCTGGATTTCACGGGGAGGGAAGGGGGTGTGGATTAGCAACAGCATTTCCACAGCCCGGACGTCTGGGTTCCCTGGGAGAGGAGTTGATCCTGGTAGGTGATAGCAAGCCGGGGCTGGGAGCCTAGATGCCTGGGTTCTTTTGGGGTGATAGGTTTTGAGGGGCCACCTGGATGACTGGATTCTCTTTGGGGGCAATGGGTTACGGGGGAGCTGTCTGGATGCCTGGGTTCTCCATGGGGTAATGAATCCCTAGATATGCACTCAGATGCCTGGGTGTTCTGTAGGGGGTGATGGGTCCTGGGCAAGCTGTCCAGACACCTGGGTTCACTGGGTGGGGAGGGTAGGCAATGGCAGAGACTCCCAGAGACCTGGGTTCTCTGGTGGTCAAGTCCAGTCTGCCGGGTTATGGGGCAGCTGTTTGGACACCTGAGTCATCTGGTGATGGTCCTGGGGGAGCTGCCTGGGCACTTGGGTTCCCCACTCCAGCCTTTAACCCTTTCCTCTTCCCCCACAGGTCTTGGCCATGACCTTCCCATGGCCTGTTCTGCCCCTGCTGCTTCTGCTGCTGCCCCCCCTTCCGGGGGAACCCTTCCCACTTCCCACTTTTGCTCCCCCAAACGCTTCCTTCCAGCACCTGCTGGTGGCTTCCACGGGTGACGTGTATGTGGGTGCCACCAATGCCATCCACCGCCTGGGCCCTGGCCTGGCCCCACTGGCCACAGCCACCACAGAGAATCCCCCCAATCTCCCCAACCCCAACCGCCTGCTTCTTGAGACCCCCAGTGGGCACCTGCTGACTTGTGGGCAACGTCACCATGGCCTGTGCCAGGCCCGGGCCTTGGCCGACCCTCAGCATGTCCTCGCCACTCCTCCAGACCCTGGCGAGGGACATTTAATTGCTGCCCCAGATGCTGGGGTCCCCACCGTGGCTGTGGCTCATGGAACCTTCCTCTGGGTGGCTCGGGGGAGTTCCGGGACCCGCCTTGTGCCTCCCCTCACTGTCCGGCACCTTGAGGGCCCCCATGCTTTCTCTGGTGAGGGGCTGGGGCGCCTCGTGGTGGGAGACCCTGGGGATTATGGGCTGCACTACGTCCTGGCCGCGCCAACTGGCACCCATGCCTACTTCCTTCTTACCCGTCGTGGGGGCCCCAGCGAACCTGAGCCTCGGACCTATGCTGCCCGGGCCTGCCTGGCAGACCCCCAGCTCTACTCCTATGTAGAGGTGCCCCTGGACTGCCAGGCTGGGGCCTATCCTGTGGCCCGAGCGGGTGCCTTGAGGCCTGGCCAGCACGGAGCACTATTCGTGGTAGCAGATGCAGGGGCTGGGCTACTCTCAGCCCTATGCGTCTTCCCACTGGAGGTGCTGGAGGCCGAGGCCGAGGCCACACGCCAGGCCTGCTACAGCCACGGTGGGGGGGTAGGCATTGACCCTCCCCGTGCCGCCATCGCCTATGGGGTCACGTCTCACTGCACCCATCTGCCCCAGGTGAGCAGTGGGGGGAGGAGCGGGTTCCACATCAGAGCTATCTACATCCCCATCACCTCTAACCCCTGGCCCCCCATTTCCCCCCAGGAGTCATCAGAGCTGTACCCGTGTGGGGATGAGCACACGCCCTCCCCCATTGTCAGCCTGGTGCCCATCCAGGCCCCGGCCCTAGTCACAGAGCTGCCACAGCTCACAGCCGTCGTGGCCACAGAAGAGGCTGGGAACACCATCATCTTCCTTGGAGATGCCTTTGGGCAGCTGCACAAGGTAGGGTCTGGGGCAGCGTTAAACTCAGCCAGTCCCCAGCTGATCCACTCCAGAGTTGGGCACATCTCAGCCCTATTCCTGCCTTGTTATGCTCAGCCATTCCCCAGCAGGTCTGCCTCAGAGCTGGGCATGTCTAAACCTTCCCTGTGCCTTGCTATACTTGGCTGTTCCTTGGCTGTTGCACCACAGAGCTGGGCTCATCTCGGCCTGTTATACTCAGCTGTTCCCCAGCCACCCGACCCCAGACCTGCAAGCATGTCAACCCTCTTCTTGCCTTATTATATTCAGCTGTTTCCCATTGACACCAGAGCTGGGTACATTTTGGTTTTCCTTGAGTGGCATTATACTGGGCTGTTGCCCACTGCTCCCACCCCAGAGTTGACTGCATCTTGGCCTCCCCATGGGGTATTATATCTTGGCTTGTTATGCTCAGCTGTTTCTCCACTGCCCCAGCTCAGAGTTGGGTGCATCTTGGCCTTTCTTTCATGGTGTTATATGTAGCTGTTACTAGCTGCCCCCACCCCAGAGCTGAGTGCCTCTCAGCCATCCCCATGCAGTGTTACACACAGCCATTCCCCAGTTGCCCCACCCCAGAACTGGCCACATCTCAGCCCTCCCTGAACTGTGTTATACTCAGCCATTCCCCCTTGCTGTTCTACCCCAGAGCTGGTTGCATCTCAGCTCTCCCCAGGCAATGTTATACCTGGCCATTTTTCAACTGCGACACCTGAGAACTGGCTGCATCTTAGCCTTTGTTGTGCCCTGTTATGCTCAGCCATTCCCCAGTTGCCCTACTTGGAGGTTGGCTGCATCTCAGGAAGGGATCCCCAGAGAGGCCTCTGCCCCCTCTAACCTCCCTCCCCCTCCCCTGTCTTCCCTTGCCCCAGGTGTTCATTGAGGCCTCAAGGGGCTCTGTGTACAGCACTGTGCGTCTCAGCCAGCACAGCCCCATCAGCCCCGACCTGCTACTGGACAAGACTGGGACCTATCTCTATGCCATGACTGAATCCCAGGTAGGTGCACCTCCTCTACCCTGCCCCAGCCCCCCTCCACCCCTGGGGGGCCTGTCAGCACCCTGACCTGCCCAAATCTGCTCTCCCCCAGGTCACCCGGCTCCCAGTCAGCAAATGTCCCCAGTTCCCAGACTGCACCTCCTGCCTTGGTGTCCGGGACCCCTTCTGCGGCTGGTGTGTCTTACAGGGCCGGTGAGTCCTGCCTTGCCCCAGAGATGGGCACATCTCAGGCCTGTCGGGGGGGGTGTTATACACAGCTGCTCCCTACCTGCTGCACCCCAGAGATGGGTGCATATCAGCCTGTTATGCTGGGCTATTGCCAAATGACCCCACCCTAGAACTGGGCGCATCTTGGCTCTATCTGGGCTTCTATCTGGCTCTGTCTGTCTATTTGGCCATTCCCTACTTGCTTCATCCCAGAGCTGGACACATCTTGGCCCTATTTGGGTGGTGTTACACTTGGCTGTTCCCAGCTAACCCTCCCTAGAGCTGGCTGCCTCACCCCAGAACTGGACACATCTTAGTCTTATCTGTGCAGTGTTATGTATGGCTGGTCCCTATCTGCTCCACCCCAGAGCTGGGCACATATTGGCCTGTTCTGTGGTGTTATACTCAAGTGTTGTTCTTCTAGATCTGACTGCATTTGGCTTTCCCCCAACCAGTCCATAACTATTGCACCCCACAGATTGCATGTCATCCCTATCTAGTTGGTGTTAAAGTTGACTGCTCCCCAGCTGCCCCATGCCAGAGGTGGGCACATCTCAGGCATATGGGGGAGAATAACATAATGGGAGAATGAGACATTTTGAGGGGGTCCTGCAGGAAAGGCAGGGCGGGCAGGGGTGTTATGTAGGTCCTATATAAACACCCTTGAAAGGGGTGGGGTCCAAAGAGGGTGGGCAGAGCTATCTAGCCCTTGGCCTTGCCTCCTCACCCAATTGGCTGTTGTTGGGTGGGGCGGAGTTAGGTGCATGCGGAAGCTAGAGTGTGTGACATTTTGACAAGGTCCTGCAGGAAAGGCAGGGCGAGGGGGGGGGGTGTTATGTAGGTCCTATATAAACAGCCTTGAAAGGGGTGGGGTCCAAAGACGGTGGGCAGAGCTATCTATCCCTTGGCTTTGCCTCCTCACCCAATTGGCTGTTGTTGGGTGGGGCGGAGTCAGGTGCAGGCGGAAGCTAGAGTGTGTGCACCATGAGGGAGCCAATCAGTGGCTGTGGAGCTATGGGGAAGGCAGCCAGTGCCTGCAGGTGGAGAGTGTGATGCCAGCCAATCAGAGCCGTGGAGAGCCTGCTGAGGTCAGTATGAGGGTAGGGTAGGGTGGGGCTTGAGGGAAGCTTCAGGGGAAGGGTGGGGCTTGTGGAACCAGGGGTCTAGGGGGAAGTGGGTGTGGTTAGAAACATGGGTCAGGGCTTGTGGGTGTGTGGGGGGATGTGGCCATGGCTACAGGAAGGAGGAGATGAGGCATATCCCACAGTGCAGGTTGGAAGAAGAGACCTGGATGGGGCTGGTGACAAGGGGGTGGGGCCTCAGGGGCTCAGCTACACCTCTTGAACCTGCCCCCCCACCCCTAGGTGATGCTGCAGGTGCCCCAGCTCCCTTTGCTGGCTGAGGGCAAGAGCTACCACTGTGCCTTTGGGAGCCAGGCCCGCCCAGCCACTCGCCAGGACTCCTGGGTCCGCTGCTTGGCGCTCAGCCCTGACCAGGTCCCACCCAGCCCAGAAGGCAAAGGTTAGCTCATCCCTACCCACAATGTGTTGCTCTAGCCTTTCCCCTTCTTCTTCCCTCCCCAGAGGATTCCCTCCTCACTTTACTCTGCCTTAGTGAGGCTGCAGCTGGAGTTCCCGCTTTACTCGGCCTTGGTGAGCCTCAGTTGGAGTATTGCACCCAGTTCTGGGCTCCACACTTTAGAAAGAATGTGGGGAAGTTTGAGAGAGTCCAGAGGAGAGCCACGTGCATGATTAGAGGTCAAGAAAATAGGCCTTATGAGGAGAGGCTGAGGCATGGGACTCTTCATCCTGGAGAAGAGAAGGCTCGGGGTGACTTGGTGGCAGCCTATAAGTATATGCTTATATACATGGTATGCATCAGGAACTGGGAAAATGTCTGTTCACCAGGGCACCCCAAGGGAAGACAAGGTCTAACAGTCATAAACTGCTGGAAGACCATTTTAGACAGGACATAAGGAAAAGCTTCTTTACTGTCCGAGTCTCCAGAGTCTGGAATAGACTCTCCCAGAAATGGTACAAGCACCTACTTTGGATACCTTTAAGAAACACTTGGATGCTTATCTTGCTGGGGTTATCTGACCCCAGCTGACTTCCTGCCCCTTGAGCAGGGGACTGGACTCGATCTCGAGAGGTCCCTTCCAGCCCTAATGTCTATGAAATCAATGAAATCTATTAAACCTATGGGTAAGTAATCATGTGATCCCCCCTAGATCATGTGACTGTGGAGTTGTCTGTGATGTTTGAGGATGTGTTGGTGGTAGCAGTGGGATTTGCCTTCTATGACTGCAGCGCTGTTGCCCTCCTGGCCCCCAATGCACCGTGAGTGGGTGGGGGCTGAAGGCTGGGAGTGAGGGGCACTGTGGGGATATTGGGGCAGGGCTGTGGGTCAGGAGAAAGAGGCACCATGGGGATACGGGGGGACACATGTTGAGAATTAGAGGTACCATGGAGTGGGGCTGTGGGTTAGGAGTGAGGGGTGCCACAGGGCAATGAGGGGACTGTGGGTCAGGAGTGGGGGGCACCGTGGAGGTAAGGGGGTGCTGCAAGTTGGGAGTGAGGGACACTATGGGCAGGGCTGGGGTTGGGAGTGAGGGACACCGCAGGACTGGGGGGGCAGGTTGAGGAGCTCTAAGGTCCCCAGCCTGCTCCTCCCCCCTCAGATGCACTGCCTGTGTGAGCAGCCCCTGGGGGTGTCACTGGTGCCCCCGGAGTCATTGCTGTATCACAGGGGGTTCCTGCCCCACAGGGGAGGTCACCATCTACAACCAGAACGTGAGTGACAACCCCTACCCTCTACTTCTGAGGCATCCGGGGTAGGAGGCAAGGGGAGAGGCAGGGGCTATGAGTGGGACCCAGCCATCCAGGGAGAACAGTCATCCCCCACCCCCCCCCC
>NW_005842545.1:850637-866401 GCF_000455745.1 Alligator sinensis
TGCTCCCCGTAGAGAGAGAGCCATAAGAAGGAGGCTGGGCAGGGGACCCAGGTATCTGGGGCCCTCCTCCCCCATGCAATAACCCACCTTTTCTTGGTAGGCATCTGTGGGGGGCCCCCGGGGCTCCCAGGTCTGCCCCCGCTTGGGGGTGGTCAAGGGATCGCCCCTGGTGCCCGTGGGGGTCGAGGTGACCCTTGACTTGGAAGCTCACAACCTGAATTTGCTGGGGGTGAGTGTGTGTGTTTGCGTGGGGGGGCTGTCGCCACAGTTACAGTGTGGGGCAGTAGAAGGGTCTTGCAGGGTGGGGCCAGACTCCATTTCAGGCCTCCCTTGGAGCAAGCCTTGTTGCCATGGTGCCAGTGCACCTTGCCATATTTATAGTTGCACTGTATTGGAGTGCTGGGGGGGAGGCCTGGTATCAGGCCTATGGGCCCTGTTGCTGCGGTTGCATTGGGGAGCCTAGATCTGATATCACTAGGTTGCCAGAGTTATACCATACCAAGGTGCTTGGGGGGCAGGCTTAGTTTCAGGTCTACCGGCCTCATTGCCATGGTTATATTACAATGGGGGATCTAGACCTGGTCTCATTAGGCCCCATTGCCATGGTTACATTATATTGGGGCCTCGGGGTGGAGGAGCTGATCTTGGCCTTGTAGGCCCTGTTGCCATGGTTACATTGCATTGGGGAGCCCAGGCCTGGTCTCACTAGGCCCTATTGCCATGGTTACACTGTCTTGAGGGGGGGCGGGGGAACAGTCCTAGTTTCATCTCTACAGGCTTCATTGCCATGGTTATATTGCAGTAAGGTGTATCTAGGCCTGGTCTTGCTAGGCCCTTTGCCACAGTTACACTATATTGGGATGCTGGGGGGTCCTAGCCTGGTCTCACCTCTTCCACCCCACCATTTTTCAGGTCCCATTGCCACGGCTACGCTGTGTGCTAGAGGTCGGACGGGGGCTGGTGGAAGTGGAGGCCTCCCCAGGGGGCCCCTATAGGCTCCAGTGTGGCCCCCATGCCTATGACTTTGGTGCATCAGCTCCCCAGCTCCGAGCCCCCGTGTATGTCACTGTGGGGGAGAGGTGGCACCTGGACGCTCCCTCTGGCTTACATGGTGAGTCTCACTGCCTCACACACTGAGCTTCCCCCAGTGGTGTTATGTGGGGGAGAGAGCTGTGAGCTTCCCCAAGCAGTGTCATAGGGGGCTCAGAGGAAGGTTGCAAGCTTTCCCTATCAGTGTCGGGGGTGGGTGGGGCTGCAAGCTTCCCCCAACAGTGTTTTGTGGGGGAGGGAAGGGCAGGGAACATTGTGAGCTTCCCTCAGCAGTGCCATGGAATGGGCAGGAGAATGTTGCAAGCTTTACCCCAGCACTGCCATGGGAGGCTGTGAGCTACCTCCCAGCAGTGTCACTGGGGTCCAGGAGGCCGTGAGCTTCCCCAGCTGTGTCATAGGGTGGCTGTGAGCTTCCCCCCAGCAGTGCCATGGGGAATTTGTGAGCTATTTCCCAGCTGCATCATAAGTGGCTGCATGGTGCTGTGAGCTTCCTCAGCAGTGTCATGGTCTGCCCTCCCCACCCACCTCTTCAGTGATGCTGTATGATTGCTCTGTGGGCCGGCCTGACTGCAGCCGGTGCCGTGCGGCCTCTCCTGCTCTAGGATGCCAGTGGTGCCCTCCTGGCTGCCAGCACCACCGCCTCTGCCCCCCGGGGGGTGCCCCACCTTCCTGCCCTGCCCCCTTTATACATCAGGTGAGTTGGGGGGTGGGGGGTGGGGGAGCCCAATTCAAGCTGGGGCAGGGAGGGGGTTGAGGCCTAGTGGTCTTGATCTGGTTTGGGGGGGGCTGATCTTGATGGCTAGGGGTCTTGATCTGGGCTTGCGTACCAGGGCTGAGGCTTGGGGGTCCTGATTGGGTTGGGAGGGTAGGGGTGCAATCCAGAAAAAAGGGGCCAGATCCTGACGGGCGGAGGGGGTTCTGATCCAAGGCTGAGTTGGCCCAGCCCAGGCTTGGGGGCAGTGGGCTGAGGCCTAGAGGTCGTGATCCAGGCTGAGAGGACCAACTGATCCTGACTGGCTGTCGGGGTCCTGCTCTCCCCCTCAGGTGCACCCCTTGAGTGGCCCCCCTGAGGGTGGGCTGCTGCTGACCATTGCTGGCTCTGACCTGGGCCAACGCTTCGAGGACGTGGCTGGCACTGTCCGCGTGGCCGGGAGGCCCTGCCTGCCTGACCCTGCCCGCTACCGCCTGGCTGCCCAGTAAGCCCTACCCCCAGCAGCTAGCCCTGCCTCCCAATGCTGGGAGCTTCCCTTCAGCAGTGCCCTGTCCACCTGACTCCGCTCACTACCTTCTGGCTGCCTGGTAAGGCCCTTCCTTAGCTGGGAACTTCCCTTCAGCAGTGTCCTGCCTGCCCCACCCACTACTATCTGGTTGTCTGGTAAGCCTAGCAATAAGCCTGACCCCGTCATGCTAAATCCTGCCCCAGCTGCGAGCTTCCCTGCAGCAGTGTCCTGCCCACACCACTATTGCCTGGTAAGCACCCTGCCACCTCAATGCTGTGAGCTTCCTTCAGCTGTGCCCCTCCCCAACCAGGTAAGCCCTGCTTCCTCAGTGCTGTGAGCTTCCCCCAGCAGTGCCCTCACATCAATGCCACCCCCTTCCCCCTGCAGGATTGTGTGCCAAGTACCCCCAGCTGAAGGTGGGGTCTCAGGGCCTGTGGAGGTGGCTGTTGGGGACCAGCCCCCTGGGGTCTCCATCCAGCATTTCACCTATCAGGTCAGTGCCAGTGGAGCAAGGCGGGCAGATTGGGAGGGGTAATTATCCCCCCTGTCCCCCAATAATACTGCCCCTTCTGGCAGGACCCCCAGCTGTGGGAGCTGCACCCCCGGATTGGACCCGTGGCTGGAGGCACGCAGGTCACTGTGACAGGGGAGGAGCTGGCCACAGGCCCCGATGTTGCTGTCTTCCTAGGGGACCTACCTTGTTCCCTGTGAGCCCCTGGTGCTACCCACCCCCCTGCACCCCCTGCTGACCTCGGAGCCCCACAAGCCCCTGCACTCCCAGATGTGCCCTGTGAGCCCCCAACTTCCTCTGATTCCCCAATACTGCTTATACTGCTCCCTGCACCCCAACCTGCCCTGTGAGCCCCCTGCCTCCCCAATACTGCTCATCCCACACCCAGCCTCCCCAAACCTGCTCAGTGAGCCCCCCACATCCTAATACCATCATCACTGTCTGCAACCCCAAACCCTTCCACTCCCACCCTGCACCCTCAAAGCTAGTGCTGCCCCAATACTGCCCATGCCCCCCAGCACCACAAACCTGCCCTGTACCATGTGAGCTCCCCCAAACCTCCCCCTGCACCCTGATACTCTCCTTCCCCCTGCTCTGCACCCCCAAACCCACCCAATGCTTTAATATCTCCCCACTTCCCTGGTCTTTGTCTCCCAACCCCCCTTCTCTCTGCCTTCTAACACCTCCCCTGCTCCCTGAGATCTGGCCCTGCCCCCTTAAACCCACCCCAGCTGCCCCCACACCCCAATATCTGCCTCCATCTCCCCAAACCACCACAGCTGTCCCCACACCCCAATTATCTGCCTTTGCCCCATCCCTCTTTAGCCCCCCACACCCTATCTGCCCCATCCCCCAAATCCCCCTTTCAGCTCCCCACACACCTTGATATCTTTCCCGCATACCCTGACACCTCAACAATCCCCCTATTCCCCCAAAATCAAACCCAGGGCCTAACCTGCCCCCTACACCCCAATATTTGCCCCTGTACCTCCGAATCCCACCCCCAGCTCCCACCACACCCTGATATGCCCCCACTCCCATAACTCAGGGCCCAACCCCCCTCAGCTACCTTCTGTACCCCTATATTTGCCTCTGCATCCCCAAAACTCACCCCCAGCTGCTCCCTGCACCCTGATATCTACTCCCACGCCATCAACACCAACCTTGGGGCCCAACTTGCCCACCTCTGCTTTCTCCACACTCCAAGCCTAAGGCCCAACCTGCCTCCCAACTCTCCCCCACCCCCGACCTCCATATGTGCCCCTCATGCAAACCACTACACCCCAGCTCCATTTTATCTTCCCCCATACCCCAATATCTGCCCTCTCTTGCACCTAATTGCTCCCTCTCTAAGGACTTATTTGCCCCCTTTCTGCCCACAGTGTGGAGCCCCCAGCCCCAGGGACCCTGGTGTGCCTCACCACAGGGGGGACCCTGGGAGAAGCCCCTCTGCGGGTGCAGTTTGGCAAAGTTCTGCGGCATCTCACAGGGGGGGGTGGCTTCCACTATGCGCCGAATCCCAACATTACCTGGGCTTGGCCCCGCTCTAGCTTCTGTGGGTGAGTACTTGTGGGGGGCGGGGCTGTGCTATGAGCCTAAGGTGGGGCTGCAGAAGAGGGAGGGGCCTGAAAGCTCACAGTTCCACCCCTCTTCCCCTTCTGAACACCTGGCTCCACAGGGGTGGGCGCATCATCCAGGCCGCAGGTACCAACCTGGATGTGCCACAGCAGCCACGGCTGGTCGCTGTGCTGGAACTCCCCACCACCAGCACCCTGCCACCTGGTCGCTGCAAGAAGGGGTGCCCTGGAGTCCTTCCAGATGCCTCGGAGCCCTGCACTCTGGTGGGCAGCCTGTTAGAGGTAAGTGAGCTGGGGGGAAGCCCCCCAAGTCTAGGAAGCCCCCCATGGCTGTACCCCATATCTGCACACCTCTGCTCTGACCCACCCCAGGCCTCAGTGAGGGCCGTTGGAAAGAACCCAGGTGCCTGCGGCCATGTTAACCCCCTCTCCTTCTTCCTTAGTTTGACCATCCCCCCCCCCCCCCAGTTGCACCTGAGGCTTAGTAGGGGGACCCAGCTGTCTGGGGTTGTTCCAAGACCCCACCTCCCCCCAGCCTGCCCCCTGCTTTAACCCTCCAGTCCCAGACAGAGCCCAGGCCAGGAACCCAGGTGCTGTGGTCCATCCTAACTGCCCCTCCCTTCTTCCTATTCTGATGCCCCAGTTGCAGATAAGGCTCATGGGAGGAACCCAGGCATTCTGGGCTGTTTCTAAGCGGGCCCCTCCCCCTCCCCCTCCCCTGCTCTGATCACCCCAGGACCCTAGCACAGAACTCAGGTGTCCAGGGCTATTCCAAACCCTCCCCAACCCCCATTCTCTGAATCCCCACTACCCCAGTCCCAGCTGAGTTCTGTGGGATGAACCCAAGGGGTCCAGGGCTGTTTCTAAGGTTTCACCCAACTCTCCCTGCTTTAAACCCCGCAGCCTGTGCGGGGTTTAAAGCAGCCAGCCTGTGCTAGGTGGGGGACTAGCACAGAACCCAGGCATCCGGGGCTGTTTCTAAGCTGCTCCCCCCAACCCTCCTCCTTAAACACCACAGTCCCAGCCCTTGGGGGGAACCCAGGTGACTGTGGCTGTTGTAAACAGCCCCCTGAGACACCCCCCCCTTTCTTTCATAGTCTGACCCCTCAGTTGCAGCAGCTGGGGGGTGGGGGGCTGTTTCTAAGCCCCTCCCCCTACAACTCCCCTTGTCCAAACTCCTTCAGCCCCAGCCAGGACCCTTGCAAGGAACACTGGCATCAAGGCTGTTCTAAGCCCCCATTATCCCCTGCTCTGACTCCCCAGCATTCAGCCAGGGCCCTAGCATAGGACCCAGGCATCTGGGGCCACTCAAACTCCCTCTCATTCTCTTTGCTTTATGCTCTTGACCCCCAGGGCCTTTGGGATGAACCCAGGTCATCCGGGGTATTCCAAGCTGCCCCAACCTGCTTGTTCTAACCACATCCCCCTCCAGTTCCCAGCCAGGGTCTTAACACAGAACCCAGGCATCCCGGGCCATTTCAAGCCCCCCTCCCCAGCCAGGGCCCTAGCATGGAGCCCAGGTGTCCAGGGCTGTTTTAAGCTCCCCCAGCCAGAACCTTAGCACTGAACCCAGGCATCTGGGGTGGTTCTAACCCCTCTGTTTGCACCTGTGTAGTGTGGCACTACCTGCTCTGCAGCCTCCCCAGCACTGTTGCTGTGCCCATCACCGGCGGTGCCCCCTCACACCCGCCTGCGGGAGCTGCTCTTTCAGCTGGATGGGCTGCACATGCCTTTCACTGGCCCAGGGGGTGGCCCCTTCACCTACGCCCCTGACCCCCAGCTGCACTGGCCCCTGGGCGCCCCCCCTGTCCTCAAGCCTGGCATGCTGCTGCACCTTGAGGTGAGGGGGCAGTTTGGGGGGTGGGAGGTAAGGTTGCTGAGGGGGCAGGTGGGGCAGATTTGGGCCATCTGGGGCAGGTGCAAAGTCTGGGGGCGGGAAGGTTTATGGGGCAGGTTGGGGGGCTGTGGGACAGGCTTGGTGGGGAGGGTCTGTGTGGCCTGTGTGCCAGAGCTGGGGTGGGAGGGGAATGGGTACTTTGGGAGTTTGAGTGGAGGGGTTACTGGGTACTTGGAGGTGAGGGGCTGCCAGTCAGTTGGTGTGACCTGGGGTGGGGGTGGGAGGGTTTATGGGACAGTTGAGGGAGGCTGTGGAGCAGGCTGGGGATGATATGGGGCAGATTAGGGATGGTGCATGCCCCATGTGCCAGAGCTGGGGATGGGAGGCATTATGGGATATTTGGGGAGGTAAGGGTGGGGGTATAGGGCTGTTGCGGGGGGGACTTGGTGGGGCTTATGGGTTACTTGGAGGGTGAGGGGCTTATGCAGCTATGGGAGGCTGTGTGGTATAGGGGGTATTGGGAGGGGGCAAATGGAGGGGACTGGGGAGCAGAGATCAGTTTTGGAGGCTCTCCCTGACCCCCCCCCCCCACCCCCCCCCGGGGTGAGGGGCTGACGCTAGGCACATCCAAGGAAGAGGTAGTGGCACGGGTGGGAGCAGGGCTCTGTGTTGTCAAGACCCTCACACCCACTCACCTGTACTGTGAGCCGCCCCCAGCACCACCTGGTTCCCTGCAACCTGCCCCCTTCGTCGTGAGTACTGGGGAAGGTGGAAGTCAAAGGTCTACAGGTGGTCTGGGGGAGGGGTCACTGTAAGCGGGATTTGGGGGTGGGGATCTCCTTGGGGTGGTCAGGGGGTGGGAGTCCCCTTGGGAGGGCCCCCAGAGGGAGGGTCATGGGGCAAAGGGGATGTTTGGGGGACAGGGGAGAGGTGGGGGAATCTTGTGGGGAGGGTTCCCCATGGGGGGCTTAGGGGTGGGTGAGGGAGGGGCCAGGGGCCCCATGGAAGAGTCTTGGAGGGGTGGGGGGGTCCCCATGGGTTGCTGGGCGGGAGTTGGTTCTCACCCAGCTCTGAAACCCCTGCCCCACTCCCCATGCTCTAGGTGGAGATGGGACATGTGCAGGTGGTGCTGGGCCCAGTGCACTACGAGGCAGAGCCACCCCCCGGCCTGCCCCCTGGTGCCCAGGCTGGGCTGGGGGTAGGTGCCACTGCCCTGGTTCTCGTGGTTGTCCTCCTTATTCTCATGTACAGGTGAGGACCACCTGCTGCCCATGTCCCCCTATCCCTCTGCCAACTTCTTCCCCTCAGTGCTGAATCACCCACCCCCATATCCCTCCACTTGTCCCCTGTCCCCTTCAGGAATTAATCACCCCTCCACATCCTTCCACCTGGCCCCTGACTCCCCTTAGGGGCAAGTCACCCACCCTATATTCTTCCACCCAGGTGTTCCCATCAGGAGCAAATGACCAGCCTCCTCCCACTTCCCAAATCCCTCAACCCAGTCCACTCCCCCACTCTGACCCAAATTAGCATCCCCCTGTATTCCTCTATGCAGATACCCACTCAGGGACCAATCACCTGTCTATCTCCTTCCCTGTTTTTCTTCATCTAGCAGCTTCTCCTCAGGGGCAAATAATGCCCTGCCACAGCCCTCTGCCTTGTCCCCACCTCCCTTAGGGGCAAATCACCCACCCCCATATCCCTTCCCTCAGATGCCTCCTCGGGCAAATCGCTAGCTTTCTCCTGCCCCCTGTATCCCTCTACCCAGGTGCCCCCCTCAGGGGCCATGTGTCGCCTCCTGCCTTTCCATTTCCCTCTGACCAGCTCCCCTTTTCCCCTCAGGAGCAAATCACCCCTCCTGACCCCCATATCCTGCTGCCTAGATGCCCCCCCAAGTGGCAAATGACAGTCCCCTCTCACCCCTGTATCCCTCCGCCCAGGAACTTTTAGAGCTAAATTGCCCCCTTCCATCCCTCTTTGCTCACAACTTCAGGGCAAATGGCCCTAGGTATCCTTCTGCCTTCTACCACCCCATAACTAACCCCGTGAGCATGACATCCCTGCAGGATAACACCCTCTTGCTGTGGCTAACGCCTTCCCCCTCTCACCTTGTGGCAGGCGGAAGAGCAAGCAGGCACTGCAGGAGTACAAGAAGGTGCTGGTGCAACTGGAGAACCTGGAAGTCAGTGTGGGCGACCAGTGCCGCAAGGAGTTCACTGGTATAGCAGTGGGGTGGGGATAAAAATAGTTCCTCCCCTGAGGTAATGAGGAAAGTGAGGTGGAAGGGTATCAGTAGGGAGCATGATGTGGCTGGCGGAGGTGAGTCACTGGGCCAGAGGGATACTGGGGGTTAGTCCCTGGTGCGGGCAGAGGGAAATTGGGGGTTAGTCCTTGAGGGGGTAGATGGAGGGATATTGGAGGGGTTAGTCCCTGAAGGTGGGAATGGCACATGTGGAGGGGGGTTAGTCCCTAATAGTGGCAGGTGGAGTGATATCAAGGGGAGGGCTTCATCCCTGGAAAGATATTAGGGGGCTTAGTCCTGGTGGGGGCAGGTGGAGGGATATCAGGTGTCGGGGGGTAGTCCTTGAGGAAGGGGTAGAGTCTCAAAAACAGAAAATGAGGGCTGGAAGGGACCTCAGGAGGCCATCTAGTCCAGCCTGAGGGCCTTTGGGTGGTGGTCCTTCAAAGCAGGACCACCCCCGCCTAGATCATCCCAGTCAAGGCTTTGTCTAGCCAGGGCTTAAAACCCTCCAAGGATGGAGACTCCACAACTTATCTAGGTAACCTGTTCCTGTGTTACACTACCCTCCTCATGAGAGAGTTTTTCCTGATATCTAACCTAAATTTCCCGTGCTGCAACTTGAGATAATTGCTCCTTGTTCTGTCACCTGCCATCACTGAGTAGGTGGAGGAATACTGGGGGGTTAGTTCTTGAGTAGGGTGCAGATGGAGGGATATTGGGGATCAGTCTATGAAGAGGGGCAGAGGAAGGAGGTTAGTTCTAAGGGAGGTGGCGAAGGGATACACTGAGAGGGAATAGTCGCCTCTTTTAATTCAGGGGGCACCCTCTCCTTTTGCTCTCTCCTCCCCCCCCCCCCAGATCTGATGACGGAGATGACAGACCTTGGGGGGCAGCTGGAGGCGGCTGGGATCCCCTTCCTGGACTATGGGGCCTATGCCCTGCATGCCTTTTTCCCGGGGCCTGGCGGGGGCCCAGGGGCACGGCCTCCCCACCATGAGGGGCGCAGCCCTGCCCTGGAGCAGGGCTTGGCCCAACTGTCTGGCCTGCTTAACAATCGCACCTTCCTCCTCACCGTGAGCTGGGGTGGGGGCGGGCTAGGGGGAAGGGGATTGGGGTACAGGGGAGTGAGCGAGGTTGCAGGGAGGGAGGCTGGCATACAAGGGGGCGTTGGGAAGGTCCAGGAGATGGGGGCAGAGAGAGATACAGGGAGGTGGGGGAGTCTGGGGTATGAGGGGGCAGGTCTGGGAGATGTGGGGAATAGGGGCATGTAGGGAGGTGTATGGAGGTGGGTACAGTGGGGTTAGGGGGATGGAGTGGGGACAGAAGAATGAGAAGCTGATGCTGTGTTTCTCTGCTTCCCCTGTTTCATGTTTCCATGGTCGTGTGCCCATGTCCATGTGCCCATGTTCACGTGCCCATGTCCGTGTGCCCACGTTCACATGTCAACATTCATCCACATCCACACGCCCTTTTCCTGGCACCCATTTTCCATACGCGTGCCGGTGCCTGTGCTGGTGTTTCCGTCTGTGTCTTGGTGTCTGTGTCCATATGTGTACACCTATGTGCTGGTGCCCTGTGTTTGCATGTCCACCCTGCGTGTGACACCCATGCTGGTGTGCCTGGCCTCTGTGGCATATGCAGCTGGTGCACACGCTGGAGGCGCAGGCCTCGCTATCACGCCGGGAGCGGCTGCGGGCAGCTTCGCTGCTGGGGCTGGGGCTGGGCGGGCGCCTGGAGCTGCTCACGGATGTACTGGCTGTGCTGCTGGGTGAGCTGGTGCAGCGCCAGGCCCAGCGCCCACCCCGCCTCCTTCTGCGCAGGTGCTTGGGAGGGCACTGGGAAGGCACTGGGCAGCAGCTGGGAGGCAACTTGGGAGGTCTAGGATGTATTTGAGGGCAGCAGGCATGTACTGGGAGGCACTGGGGAGGTGTGGGAGTGGACTGGGAAGCTACTAGGGAGGTTTGGGTGGGTCACAAGAGGCACTGGGAGGTGACAGGAGGTCTAGGGAGGAGTTGAGGGCACCAGGGAGGTACTGGGAGGTCCTGGGGAAAGTATGAAGGGATACCGGGGATGTCTGGGTGGGGACTGGGAAGCACTGGGGAGGTCTGAGGAGTATTTGAGAGCACCTGAGGAAGTCTGAGGGGGTTCTGGAAAGAACTGGGAGGGTACTGGGAAGCACTGAGGAGGTTTGGAAGGGTACTGGGAAGCTCTGGGGAAGTCTGGGTGAGTACTGGGAGCCATTAGGCAGATCTGGTGAGCATTTGAGAGAACTAGGGGAATTGGGGAAGTCTGAGGGTGTATTGGGATGCACTGGGAAGGTTTGGGCAGTCCCTGGGGGCACTGGAAGGTAACTGGGGAGGTCTGGGAAGCATTTGACAGCACCAGGGAGGTACTGGGAGGTGCTGAGGAAGTTTGGGTGGGTACTGGGAAGCAATGGGGAGGTTTGGGAGGGTTCTGGGAAGCATGCGTGGGTATTGGGAAGCACTGGAGAGGTTTGAGAGGGTACTGGGAAACACTGGAATAGCACTGAGATGGTCCATGGGGCACTGAAGAACACTGGTAGGTCTGGGAGGGTACTAGGTGAGTCTGGGGAAATACTGGGAGGTGCTAGGAAGGTTTGGGTGGGCACTGGGAAGCACTGGATGGGTACTGGGAGATGCTAGGGGAACAGTAGGAGGCATTGGGGATACTGGGAGACATTCGGAAGGTTTAGGGGGCACTGAGGAACACTGGGGGCAGGTCTGGGAAGGTATTGGGGGGTGGGCAGGGATTGGGGAGCAGTGCTGACCCTCCCCCCCCCGGTCCCCCAGGACAGAGACAATGGTAGAGAAGCTGCTGACGGATTGGCTGTCTGTCTGCCTCTACCCCTACTTGCGGGTGAGCTGGACGCAGGGGCTCCCTGGGTGAGGGGGGTGCCAGCACCTTGGTTCTCTACAAAGGGGAGGGAGAGCTGGGGGCTTAGAGCAGATGCCTGGGTTTCTTGCAGCTGTGGGAGTCCATGGTAGGTCCACAGAGCAAGGAGAGTGGTGTCCCGCCTGGAGCCCTGGGTTCCCTCCCAGCTGTGAGATCACATGGGAAGTCTTTGGAGCTGTGTGGGGAATCACTACCCAGACACCTGGATTTCTTTCAGCTGTGGGAGTCCCTGGGAGGTCTGGGGAGTCAGGAAGGGTTCCCCACCCAGATGTCTGGGTTCCTTTCCAGCTATGGGATCTTATGGAAAGTCGATGGGGTTGGTAGGGCTGTTCCCTGCCTGGACTGCCTGGGTTTCCTCTAGCCTTGGGAAACCACAGGAGATCCAGGGAGCCAGGAGAAATTCCCTGTCTGGACTTCTGGGTCCCTCATGCCCCCACTCTCCAC
The DNA here is from genome assembly GCF_000455745.1 of Alligator sinensis. Classification (NCBI taxonomy): domain Eukaryota; kingdom Metazoa; phylum Chordata; order Crocodylia; family Alligatoridae; genus Alligator; species Alligator sinensis. Next base: position 862,432 of record NW_005842545.1, read on the forward strand.
AGGAGGTGGCAGGGGAGCCACTGTACTTGCTGTACCGGGCCATCCGGTGGCAGGTGGATGAGGGGCCAGTGGATGCAGTGACAGGGCGGGCACGGCGCACCCTCAGTGAGGCCTGGCTGCTGCGGGAGGACGTGGGTTCCCGACCACTCACCCTGCGGGTGCTGCCCCCTCCCACTAACCCCCCTGGCCTCACCCCTGCTCGTGTCTTGGACACTGACACAGTGGGCCAAGCCAAGGAAAAGATCCTGGAGCAGCTCTACAAAGGGCTGCCCCATGCCCAGCGGCCCCCTGCCCACAGCCTAGACCTTGGTGAGTTAGGGGGCTGTAGGGGGTCGCCCCAGGATTGGGAGGAGCTGGGGAGGACTGGGGGCCCTAGCAGGGTGTATGGGTGTCCCTAGGGGTTGGGGGTCTGGAGAGTATGTGGGGCCTGTCTGGGCAAGGGAGTCCCTGGGCTTGGGAGGATGATGGTTTTGGGGGGGAGGATGGGGGGAAAGGGGATCCCCTGGGGCTGGAGAGGGAGCAGAGGATCTCCCTGGGGTTGTGGGGGTACAAGAGGCCCTAAGGATTGGGGGGACAAGAGGGCTTAGGAGGGCAGGGGAGAGGATAGGGGGAATGGGGATCCCCATGGGACTGGGGAGTGTAGGGGATTCCCCAAGAATGAGGGGGCACATGGGAGGCCCCTGGGATTGGGGGAACTGGGAGAATCCACCCAACAGGGGAGTGACTGAGGAGGATAGGGGGCTGGGAGGAGCCCCCTAGGGCTGCAGGGCACACAGAAGTCCCCTGGGATTGGGGGGATTAATGTGGGCTGGAGGTCCCTAGGGGGTGTGGGGAATCTCTTGGGGTCCAAGGAAGTTTGGGGGCCCCCTTGGGATTGGGGGGAGGATGGGTGCTGGGGAACCGCAACATTGGTGTTCAGGCACTGTGTAGGGGAAGGGGGTCCTCCCAGATGCAGGAGAGGAACAGGGCAGGGGGGGTTTGGGGATCTCCTCCCCACTGACCCCCTCCTGCTCCCCCAGAGTGGCGCTCAGGTGTGGCCGGGCACCTCACGCTATCGGACCTGGATGTCACCTCTGTCACCCACAACCAATGGAAGCGGCTCAACACCCTGCAGCACTATAAGGTGGGCCCAGACACCAGAGGTCCTTTCGCTTTGGGTGGCCTGGATGCCAGGGTTTCTTCTACCTGGGGGGCCCAGACAATAGGGCTCCTTCTCTGCTTTTTGAGTTGAGAGTGGAAGGAATGGGGAGCTAGGACACCTGGGTCCTCTCCCAGCTTTGGGAGGGGAACGAGGGTTGATGGGTTAGATAAGGGGGCTGGAAGCCTGGACCCTTGGGTTCTCTCAGCTCTGTGGGAGGAGTGGAGGTTGGGGGATCAGAGCAGTGGAGCCTGGAGTTTGGATGCCTGGGTTCTCTTTCCACTGTACAAGGGCAGTGGGGGCTGGTGGGTTGGAGCCTGGGGGCTGGAAACCCAGATGCCTGGGTTCTTTTATCTGCTCTGAGGGGTCCAGCTGGTTATCAATGGCTGGGGGAGAGTTAGGAGCCTGGATTCCGGGGTCCTATCACTGGCTCTGCTCCCCTCTTCCCCTCCCCCACCCCCAGGTGCCAGACGGGGCGACGGTGGCACTGATCCCACGGCTACACAACAACTCCCCCACAGAGTCATGCCAGAGCCCCCTCTCAGGGGACAGTGAGTGACACACACCCCCATGCCACCCCCACTGTGGAGATGGCTGGGCTAGGCCCTGATGGGGATGGGGGGCAGGACTGAACCATGGCACGGGGTGGGGCAGATGGGGTAGGGGTGAAGATTATGGATTGAAGCAACTAGAGAGCAGGTGGGGGGGGGCGTGTCATGGGGGACTGAACTGTTGTAGAGGGATTCAGATCCTGGACTGAACCAACAAAGAAAGTGGAATCTGAAGGGGGGAGTTGGTCTAAACCAATGAGGGGCTGGGGGACAATCCTGGGGGAGCCTGGACTAATCCAACAGGTACAACAGAGGGTGGAAATCAGGACCTTGGATTGAATCAATGGGATTGGGGGGTCAGGGAATCCAGAATGAATCAGTGGGATGTGGGAGGGGGGAAGAATCCAGGAATGAACCAGTAGACCAATAGGGAGCTGTGGGGGGAAGAGGTCTTGGACTGAATCAATGGGAATGTTCAGGAGATCCAGGAATGAGCCAATGGAATGTGGGGAGAAGTTGTAGACTGAACTAATGGGGAGAAGTGGGGGATTTTCAGGATTGAACCAATGGGATGTTGCGGGGGGGGACGACCTGGACTGAATCAAGGGAGTTCCCAGGGGAGGGAAGTCTGGGGTGTTGCTCAGGCCCCTCTCCCCCCCAGATGCACTGACACTGGAAGATGGTGAGGAGGGGGGTATCCACCTCTGGCACCTAGAGAAGCCCGCAGAGGAGCCGGAGGGGCCTGGGCAGGTGGCACGACATGGGAGTCGGGAACGGGACGGGGCCACGGCTATCCCTGAGATCTACCTCACCCGCCTACTCTCTACCAAGGTGAGGGATCCCTCCCCCATGGGGACTTAGCACCCCCACAAAACTCCTCTACCTTCCCAGGAACCTCCAGACTCCCCTTGCAGCCAAAATGAAGCTTCAACCCCTCAGGGACTTCCAGACCCCCACTTCACCTCAAAACCTGCCATGTCCCCTCAAAGATCTGCTTCATCAATCTGCCCTCTTGCAAGGTTAGGGACACCCTAGGGGACCCCTGTATCTCCAACCACCCCTCCACCTCCCAGAACCCCCAGACCTGCCTTGCATCCCCTAAGAGCCCCTAAACCCCCACATCCCAAAATCAGCCCTTCACCCCCCCAGCGACCTCCCAAACTCCCTTGCACTCCTCTAGCAACCCCACACCCCTAAACCAACTCTCTAACCCCCAGACTTCTGCTGCACCCCAAATCCCACCATAACCACCCCCAAGCTCTACTCCAAGTCTGCTCTTCTCCAAGATGAGGGCCCCCCCAAACTGCTCCTCTCCCCCCCAGGGCTCCCCAGATTCCCCTGTATCCCAAAACCTACCATAGCCACCCTAAATCTTAGTTGTGGGCTCTCTACTAAAGTGGGGGATCCTCAGGGGACCCCCTGCACCCCAGAGCCTACCACAGCTACCCCTAAGGTCTAGCTCATCCTCCTGCTCTTGGGTTCTCTGAGAGGAGAGTGGGCCTGGAGAGTGTGAGCAAGAGGGGCTGGGAGCTCAGATACCTGTGCTCTCTAGGCAGGCTGGATCAGAGAACAGGGTCTCAGATGCCTGAGTTCTCTGGATGGGGCCTGGGTGAGGGGAAAGGATGCCAGGTGAGCTGGGAGCCTGGATTCTCTGGGAGGGTGCTGGGAGCCTGGACACCTGCATTTTCTGGGGGCTGGGAGCCAGGCACCTTGGTTCTCTCCCTGCACGCTGCTGCCCTCCACAGAATGGGATCCATTGCGGGAGGGAGGGTTGTTTCAGGACGCAGAGAGGTGCTGACTGCCCCCACCCACAGGGCATGCTTCACCCATTTGTGGAGGGGGCACTGCGGGTTATCCTGCCAGTCGGGTGCCCCCCACCCCTGCCTGTCAAGTTCCTCTTTGACCTGCTGGATGAGCTGGCGGCACGGCATGGCCTGGCTGAGCCTGACACCCTGCGCAGCTGGAAGAACAACAGGTGGGTGGGATGGATCTGGGGGGTGCATGGGGCAGATCTTGCTGGGGCCGTGGAGGCTCTGAGGAGGGCAGGAGTGGGGAGTATCAGTGGGAATGGGGGATCCTAGGAAGGCAGAACTGGGGGTGGGTGGGAGGGTATGGGGCAGGTCCTGGTCACTCCGCAGAGCCTGAAAGAACATGTTGAGGGGGTATTAGGGGGCATGGCTGGTTTTGAGGGTGCAGAACTGGGGGAGCAGGAGGGTATGGAAGGTCCTGGTCTCCAGACCCTGGAGAGCATGTGGGGAGGGGGCTTCAGGGGGCATCGGGG
>NW_005842545.1:866454-867400 GCF_000455745.1 Alligator sinensis
CAGGCCGTGGGGGGGAAGGAGGTGGGGGAGCAGGGGGGGGCTAGAAGTGGGGAGCTTTTAAGGACATGGGGACTCTGTCCTGAGGAGGTAAATGTGGAGAGCCTGGAAGATGGGGGAGGGGGAGGGGCAGGCAGGAGGTATGGGGGGACCCCAGGGGGCAGAAGTGGGAAGGTGGGAGAATGGGGGGTGGCCACACTCTACAGCCTAGGCAGCTGGGAAATGAGGTGGGGGCAAGGGGAGGGGATCCAGAAGCTGGGACTGGTGGGGAGCACACAGGGGCAGGGTCACAAGGAGCGGGGTCTGACTACACTCCTGACCCCTTCCCTGCCTCCGACCCTGTTACAGGCAGCAGGGGTCCGCGTGTGGGGAGGGGCCTGGCCATGGCCCCACCCCATCCCTGCCCCTCCAGCCTGACATAGGCTCTTGCTGCTTGTGGCTACGCCCCCTCTTGACTCCCAGACACCCAGCAACCTACTGGGGGCTGTTCAGAGGGTGTGGCCTGCTCTGACCTTACCCCCTGCAGTCTGCTGCTGCGGTTCTGGGTGCGGGTTGTGCGTGACCCACGGATGCTGCTGGACGTGCGTGTCCCGCCAAGCGTCGATGCGAGTCTCGGGGTCGTGGCCCAGACACTTATGGATGCCTGCACTGCTCCTGCCCAGCACCAAGTGGGACGGGTGAGGACCCAGGCGTCCGGGGCCACCCTCCCTCCCCAACCCGCCCAAGGACCCAGTGGTGCTTCCAGCCTGTCCAAGAGGCCCAGGAACCCAGGGCCAATCCCCACAGCAACCCAGGCATTCGGGACCTGGTCCTTCCAAAGGAAGCCAGGTGTCCAGGATGCTTCCAACCTCTCCACCGGATCCCGGCAATTGCGGCCACTTCCATCCCCACTATTCGCCCCACCCCACTCAGGGACCCAGGTGTCCAGGATGTGACACCCCCCCCCCCC
>NW_005842545.1:867431-894892 GCF_000455745.1 Alligator sinensis
CATCCGAGACTGACCCCTGCCACAAAGGAGGGACCTAGGCATCCAGGACATGCCTCCAACCCCCTCCCCTACTGTCTGGGCCTGGCTCCTGCCCCACAGCGCCCCCCACCCCACAACAGGGCCCTAGGTGTCCAGACCTGATCTCTGTCCTATAGGAGAAACCCAGACGTCTGGGACATGCCTCCCAGTCACCCAGGTATCCTTCCCCCCTTTACACCCTCCCCCTACCAGGACTCCCCTGTGAACAAGCTGCTCTATGCCCGTGAGATTCCACGGTATCGAGAGCTCGTGGACAGGTGAGTGCCCCCAGAGACCTGGGTCCCCTGTGAAGATGCCTGAGTGTGGTGGGGGGCCTGAGGGCCAGGATTGCCTGGGTTCCACCCCCGCTGTAAAAGGGCAGGGAGTTTGGGAGGGGAGACTGGAGCCAGGGCTTTCTGTGGGAAGGGGGGCTGGGAGCCCAGACACCTGGGTTCTCTTATGCCCTCCCCACCAGGTACTATGCCGAGGTTCGCCAGGCTCCGCCAGTCACGTACCAGGAGATGAACGCAGCACTGACCAAGATGTCTCAGGTATGGATGCCCCAGCATCCTCCTAAACCCTGTATTACTGCTCCTTGGGTTCTCTCAACACCCTTCCTCCCCACACCCTCCCCAAAATAACCCCACCCCTGGAACCCTCAAACCCCCTGGCATCTCCCTACCCTGCCATTGGTCCCTGGGAGCCACCAACCTCCCAGGCACCCTCTGACCCTAGCTGGGGCTTCTGTCCCAAAGCGCCCCCCACCCAGCAAAGCACGGATGCCTGGGTTCTCTGCCGAGGGAGGGGGCGGGGGGTTGTGGGCGACTCCCGAAGGTCTGAGCTCCATTCCTTCCTCCCACGTTGCAGCTGTCGGTGGATCTGGACTGCTCGGGGGCGCTGCTAGAGCTGTACGAGTACGTGCGCCCGTGCCACGACCAGGTACCCGGGCGCCTGGGTTCCAGGAGGGGGTTTGGGAGCCCGGGGCCCAGACTGCTGGGTTCTCCATTCAAACTAGGAGTCCTGGACGCTTGGGCTCTGCGGCAGGAAAGGGGAGAGCCCGGACGCCTGGGTTCCTTGGAGGGGTGGAGCAGCGGGGCTGGGAGCCCGGGTGCCTGGGGTCTCCGGGAGGAGAGCGGGGCCCTGATCCCTGCCTCTGTCCCTCCACAGCTGGTGGCAGCGCTGGAGGCGGAGCCGGCGGGGCAGAAGCAGCAGCTGGGGGCGCGGCTGCAGCAGGCGGCCGCGCTGCTGGACAACAAGGTCACGGACCTATGAGCCCGCCCCTAGTGCCTGATGTTACCGGGCAGCCCCTCCCCCTCGGGGGTGTCTACCCCACACTAACCCGGGGCGGCGAGCCGAGCCCCCCCAGCCGGGGATGGGGGTGCTATATGACATAGAATAAAGAATACTCCTGATTGGACCCAGCGGCTGCGACTCGTCCATTAGGGAAAGGTGGGGGGGATCATGGAAGTGGGGGGCGGGGCTGAAGGGGAGATTGCCCTTGATTATGGGGGTTCCCCCACGTAATATGGGGAGGGCTGTTCCCTCCTCTCTCCCTCCACCCGAAACGTGGGCGGGGGTGTTTTATGAGGGACTAGCCCCGCCCGCCTGCGTTCGCCATGCCCATCACCCCTAACCCCGCCCTCATTTCAGTACCCCTCCTCCCCGCCTATCCCGGGCCGGTCTTCGCTGTTTCCCTCCCCATGGTGGGGGCGGCGCATGCGTAGACTCTCGGGACGGCCCCAGCGGAACGTGGGGGGGGGTACCATGAGCAGCAAGAAGGGTAAGCGTGGGGGAGAGGGAAGCAGAAGGTGGGGCGGGGGGGGTCACCCCAGCTTGGGACCCCCCCAAACCTGCCCCTGCCCCCCCCAGGTGCAGGCAGCGCCCAGGGCAAGAAGGGGAAGAAGCGGCACAAGAAGGAAAAGGGGGCAAAGGGGGCAGCGCTCCCAGGGTGAGTGGGGCGGGGGGCTGTGGGTCAGGAGTGAGGGGCACAATGGGGAAAGGCAGCTGGCTCGGGAGTGGGGGAGAGGTTGCATATAACAGGGGGACCCCTGTACCCCCTTCTAGCCCGGTGTGGGGGGGTAGCCCCTTTGGCTTTTGAGGGGTTCCTGGGTCCCCTCCCCCTCTCACACATTCCTGAGCTGTCTTCTGCAGCAGCTGCCCCAGCCCAGGGTTATTTTTAACCCCTGACGCAGGTGGGGGGTGAGGTGATGGCTATATCGGGATGTGGGCATCTCAGCATGCACTGCGACTCTGCTTCTGCCCAGGTGTGGTGGGCGGAAGACCCCCATTATACCCGACCTACCCCAGACTTAACTCCATGCTGGGGTTCTGTGTTCTATTTGGCTGTGTCCCCCAGACTCAGCTGCATTGAGAGATCCCTGTTATACCCAGTTGTTCCTGACCCCACACACAGCTGTAGCGAGGGGTCCTTGTTATACCCTGGTCTGCTCGGTCTTATCTGGGTCAAGAGACTCCTATTATACCCACCCATGTCCCCCATGCCAGACAACTGCCTCCAGGTCTCCCTGTTATATAGTTGGCCATACCCCCATGATCAGCTGCATGGAGAGACCCTTGTTAAGCCCAGCTGTGGCCCCCTACAGACTCTGCTGCATCCCGGTCCTTGTTGTATACAGCAATGCTCAGACTCGGCTGCATTGAGAAACCCGTTATACTCACCTAGACAAGCTCGAGACCCAGCTTCCCTGAAAGGTCCCTGTTATATCCAGTCCAGTCACACCCCAGACTCAGCAGCATCCAGGTCTCTGTATTATACTTGGTTGCGTTGCCCCCCCAGACTCAGCTGCATGGACAGACCCCTCCCTGATACTCAGTGCATATGGGTCCCTGCTATATCCAGCTCTGCTCCCCACCCCTGGGTGCCTGTGTTAGAGTCTGGTCTCTCACCCCTTCCCTCCTCCCCAGCACAAAGGAGCCAGCACCAAAGCCGCGTGGCACCACTCCACCCTGGGCCCCACCCCTCCCATGCCTGGTGGGGGCAGGGCCTCTGGGCTCAGATGATGAGGAACAGGAGGACCCCGCAGACTACTGCAGAGGTGGAGGGGCAAGGGGGGGGGGTATCACTGTGCCCAGAGGGGACCTGAGGTGGGAAGTGCCCAGATGGGAGGAGAAATATGGGGCAGGGAGGAACCACTGTGATGGCGAGGATATGGGGTGGGCTGTACCATTGTTATAAGGGAGAGGAAAAGCTGGGAGATAACACTATGGTTGTGGGAGGGGGAAAATTGGGGTATTGGGATGTGTGGGGGATGGGTGGAATACAGGGATCTGGGTTTTCCATTTCCCACAGAAAAATGGAGAAAACCACAGATTTCCCCTTTTCATCAGAGAAAATATGGATTTCTCCTTTTAGCAGTGGAACTGGTGGATTCCCTGCTTTTGCGAACAGCTCTGCAGACTGGCTGAGCTCCAGCCTGCAAAAGCTGTTTGCAAACAGGGTGGGAAACCCCCAGCCCTGCCCAGAGGGGGAGGGGGAAGGGTGGGGCCTGAGGTGCTCAGCCTGCCAGGGCTCTGCTCTGCTCAGCTCAGTCTCACTTTTCTAGAGCCTGCGTGGTAAGTGGGTCTTGCAGGGGATTGGGGGCCCCTCTGGCAGGACAGGGGTGGGGAGGGGGTTGCAGGTCATGGCTGGGGGCCCTGGCAGGGCTGGAGGGAGCCAGGAGCCAGGCCTGCCCACACCCAAGCAGGCAGAGCAGTGGGGGAGCTGGCTCCATGCTGCTTTTGCTGCAGCTGCCTGCTGTTGGGGGCAGAGAGCTGCAGACTTGGTTCCCTGGCCTCATAGCCCTGGCATTTGTGGGCCCCTCCGGCAGGGCTGGCGGGGCAAGAAGGACGAGTAAGGTGGGGGGGCTGTTGTGGGGGAAGTGAGGGGCACCGGTAGTATTGGGGGGCTTTGGGGGCAGTGAGGAGCACCAGCAGGGCTGGGGGGGGGGCTTCAGGGGGCTTTGGGGGATTACAGTAATGGATTTTGGGGTTTTTGTCAGAGAATATGCAATTTTTTTTATGAGAGAAGACCAGGGTGTCTCATATCACTGGGCTGTAGAGAGCAGAGAAAGACGGGAGATACCAATATTCCTATGGGGTAGACTGGGCTGTGCCACTTCGAGCAGTGGGGGGGTTATAGCATAGGAATTGGGGTGGGGGGTTTGGAGGGTGCTGTACTATGAGGATGAAGGGGGGCATGGCACAGGACAGGTGGATGCAGCCACATGCGGTGGCTGGCAGTTGGGGTGGGGGGGTGTGGAATACAGCCCAGATTGTACTACTACTCAGCTGGGGAGGGGTGTCAGTCATCCCCCCCCACCCCATGCCCCCCAGGCGGGTACTACCCGGTGCAGATAGGGGACCTGTTCCATGGTCGCTACCACGTGGTGCGCAAGCTGGGCTGGGGCCACTTCTCCACCGTCTGGCTCTGCTGGGATATCCGGTGAGCAGGGCTGGGGGTGGAGCCTAGAGAACGGGTGGGGCTATGGGGACCTGGGTGGTGGGCGAAGTGAACTCTAGGCTGGGGATGGAGGCTGAAGAGGGGGAGGGCCATGGGGCGGAGCGTCGGGCAGGGGCTGTGAAAGGGGCAGGGCCTGAGAAAGGGGGTGGGGCCTAACAGCTGTGGGTCAGGGTCTGGAAGGATATGGGACTTGGTTTCTCCAGGCAATGGGAGAGGCATGGAGGGGCACCCAGATGCCTGGGTTCCCTCTTACCACCCAACCCCCACAGGCGGAAACGGTTTGTGGCGCTGAAGGTGGTGAAGAGTGCTCGGCAGTACTCTGAGACGGCAGCTGACGAGATCCGGCTGCTCAAATGCGTGAGGACCCCCACTGACCCCTTCAGGCCCCTCCCCCTGTGACCCTCCTCACTGACCTTTGACCTCTCCCATCCCCAGGTGCGGGACTCAGACCCCAGTGACCCCAAGCGGGACAACATTGTGCAGCTACTTGATGACTTCAAGATCTCAGGGGTCAACGGCGTCCGTATCCTGCCAGGGAACCCAGGCGTCCCAGCTTCTGGCCCAGCTCTCCCTGCTCTAAAAACTACCCCCCACTCCCCTCCTAGAGAACCCAGGCATCCAGGCTCTGAGGCCCTGGTACTCTAACTACTGCCCACTCGCCAGACAGAGAACCCAGGCATGTGGGACCCCGCCCGCTCTGTGCTAACCACTACCTCTTACTGCTCTCCCAAGGAACTCAGGTTTCCAGGCCCCCAGCACCCCCTCACCTTCTCCAACACTTAGGATTGAACCCAGGTGTGGGAGCCCTCAGCCCCCCATTCTGATCCCCACCCCCAGCCTCCACTTCCCTACCAGAGCAGAGAGAGAACCCAGGTGTCCAAGCTCCCAGCCTGCCCTGCTCTCAAGCCCAAGCCCCCATTCTCCTCCCAGGAAAGCCAAGCATCCGGTTGCTCCTTGACTGCCCCACCCCCAGATGTGTGCATGGTGCTGGAGGTTCTGGGCCACCAGCTCCTCAAGTGGATCATTAAGTCCAACTACCAGGGGCTGCCGCTGCTGTGTGTCAAGAGCATCCTGCGCCAAGTGGGGACCCAGGCATCTTCCCCACCCCTCAGAACTTCATTTCCCTCCTGCCTCTGGGGGTGGGGGAGGGTGAGACATACAAGGCTACAAAGCCTAAAGGGAGCCAGGGCTGGATCTCACTGGTCTGTATAGTCCTATGTCTATGGGAGACATAGGAGTGTCTGGGGGGTCCTGGAAGGGTCTGGGGCCCCAGTCCATGTTCCCCTGTATTGGTTTCCTATTTTCCCTCAGTGCCAAATAGACTTTTGGAGGCCCAGGCAGGGGTTTGGGGCTATTGGAGGAAGCTGGGGGATCTTGTGGGGGTGTCCAGACATCTGGGTTCTTTCTGGCTAAAGCAGATCCAAGGGAGGACATGGGGGGTGGTAGGGTTCCAGGGGGGACTTGGGGGACCCTGACCAGGCTTGGTTTATATAGCTGAGATTATTCACACAGACATCAAACCTGAGAATGTGCTGCTGTGCGTGGGCGATGCCTATGTCTGGCATTTGGCAGCTGAGGCCACACGCTGGCAGCAGGAAGGCGCCCTGCCGCCCTCGGGCTCTGCAGGTGTCACTTGGGTGCCGGGGTCTCTACAGTTTTGGAGGGGAGGCTGGGAGCCTGGATGCTGGGGTTCTCCTGGAGGGAGGGGGGGGGGAAGTAGGGGAGCTGGGAGTCTGGATGCCTCTGAGTGGAGTGCAGGCTGGGGAGGGGGAAAGGGATGGGAGGCTGGACACCTGGGTTCTTTGGGCAGGCACTGGGTCTGTAGCACCTGGGTTGTCTAGGTGGGGCTTGGGTGAGGAAAAGGTGTCCCAGATGCCTGGCTCCTGTGAGAGGGTTAGGGTTACGGTCAGAGGGCAGGAACCTGGGTTTTTTGGGAGGAAGGGCAGGGGGGCAGCCTGAAAGCCTGAGGTTCTCTCTCCTTTCCCCCTGCTGCAGTGAGCTCGGCTCCCCAGGAGATCCTGGTGAGTCTCAACTCTGACCCCTGCTGCCCCCCTTATTTGTGGGAGGCTTGAGTGCTCCCCCATCGACCCTTGCCTTCTGCCCCTAGGGCTCAAGGCCTTCACGGGCCCGGCGGAAGCGGCAGCGCCGACGCCGGCAGCGGCAGGGGCAGCTTCTGGCGGAGCGACTGCGGGACCTGGCTCAGCTACAAAAGCTGGTTGTGGAGGGGCCGGGCCAGGCCACACCCGTTTTCCCAGACCCCGCCTCTGCAGCCTGGGGCGGCTCCTCTGACGAGGGGGGAACGGACAGTGGTGAGAGGAGGCAGGGCTAGGGCCAATGGAGTTGTGAAGGGAGGGGCTTGGGGGGGGGCTAGGTGCTGGGAGGGAGGAGCTTAGGGTCTGGGCAGGGCCCATGGTGGGGCGGGGCATCATGGCCCCAGAGCCTCCTAGGAGCTTAGGGGTGTGGCTGGGACTTGTGGGGGCAGAGCCAAGGACATGGGAATGGGGCAAGGAATCTGGGGCATCCTAGGGGTTTACAAGGTTGGGCTAGGATCTTGGGAGCAGGGCATGCAGATCTTGGGGGCAGGGATAGGTGCAAGTGGGTGGGGTTAGCTTGGGAGTGGGGCTAACGATTTGAGGATGTGGCTAGGAGCTTGTGGGTGTGTTTGGGTATGGGGGTGGAGCTTTGGGGGGCAAGGCCAGGGGCATGGGAGTTGAGAGTGGGGCTGGGAACTAGGCATGGGGCTAGGAGCTTGGGGGTGTGGTTGGGCATGGGGGAGGAGCCTGGGGTGTAGATGGAACTTCTGGCAGTGCTATAGGATCTTGTGGGTGTCACTAGGAACCAGTGATTGTGGCATGGAGACCATGGGTGGGTGGCTAAGAGTTTGTGGGCATGGCTAGATGTGGGGGAGGGGCATGAGGTGTGGGTGAGGCCTGGGGTGGGGATAGGAGCTTGGGGACACGGCTAAATTACTGGGGGTGGGACTAGGAGCTTGGGGGCTGCAATAGAATTAGGCCATGGCTCTGCACCAGGGATTGGGGTCTGGCAGCGGAGCTGGGGTTTGGGGGCAGGACTGGGAACCAGGGGGTGGGGCTTGGAGTGGGACTAGGGACCTCTGTGACTGGCTGGGAACCAGAGGGCAGGGCATGGAGGCCCTGAGGGTGAGCTTAGCTTCAGGGTGGGACTGGCCTTAAGGCATGGCTATGGGGCAGAGCTAGAAACTTGGTGGTGGAACCAGCCCCCACACTGACCCCAATATCTCCCCCCTGCACAAGTGCCCCCCCCCAGCCGAACTTCATCGTCAGGCTGCTACACACTGGACCCAGGAGGCTCAGGAGGGGGGACACCTGGGGGCTCCACAGGTTGGGGCATGCGTCCCCCATCTGGATCTGACTCGCTGCTGTCGCCGACCTCAGCCTCAGTCTCAGGGCTCTCAGGGGCCTCAGGGCAGCGTGAGCTGGGAGGCCTGCGTCTGCCTCCAGGTGAGACTGGGCTGGGGAGCTCAGGGGAACCGGGGAGCTTGTGAGGGGCTGAGGGGTCTGTAGTGGTGGCAGGAGAGGGTCAGGGGTAGCGCTAGGCTGGAGCAGGCCTGGGAAAACGGGAGGAGGGGGTAGGAGGATCCTGTGTAGGTGTGGGCTGGGGCAGCTGTAGGTTAGGAAGGGCCATTAGGAGGTGGCTGAGGGATAAGGGGGTCCTGGGAGTTCTCATGGTTCTGCTGAGGGGTGCTGACCTTTGGCCCCTGACCCTTGCCCCTAGCAGAGTGGGGGGAGCTGCCAGGGCTGGTGAACCCACTGGACCCCCGCAATGCAGCTCGTTTGCGGGTCAAGATCGCAGACCTGGGCAATGCCTGCTGGGTGGTGAGCCCCCTCCAGATGCCTGGGTCCCTCTTGGCTTGTGGTGGGGGTATCCTCCTGGACTTGTGGGTTCTTCCTGATTGTGCTGGGGGGGGGGGGCGGCGCTCCTGGACACATGGGTTCCCTGCCAGCCTGGGGATGTCCCAGATGCCTGGGTTCCTTCCTGGCTTGAAGGCAGGTGAGTCTCCTGCAAAACTGAGGTCCCTCAGGAGGAGGGGCTTCTCAGACACCTGGGTCCCCTCTCCTGGCTTGGGGGTGGGTGGGCATCTCCTGGGCTGGGCAAGGGGCTCCTGGATGCCTCGGTCCCTCAGATCCCTCCCTACCCCAGCACAAGCACTTCACGGAGGACATCCAGACACGGCAGTACCGAGCCCTGGAGGTCCTGATTGGCGCTGGCTACAGCACCCCCGCTGACATCTGGAGCACTGCCTGTGTGGTACAGTCTTTCTGGATGCCTGGGTCCCTTAAAGCACCCCCCGCTTCCCCCCGCCATGTGCTAGTCTCCTAGAGCCCCTTCCCTTGGATGCCTGGGTCATTGAAAGCTCCACCCCGCATATACCTGGGTCTCACAGGCCCCCCAGAACCCTCCTCCGTGGACACCTGCATCACTTAGAGCCCCCCCCCAGATACCTGGGTCCCATAGAGCCTGCCCCAAGGCTACTGACCCCTCTCTTTTTCCTCCCCCAGGCCTTTGAGTTGGCAACAGGCGACTATCTCTTTGAGCCGCACTCGGGCGATGACTACAGCCGTGATGAGGGTGAGGGGGCTGCGGAACCCAACCAGGCAGCAGGGCAAGAATGGGGGCAGTGGGGCACCCAGGGAAGGGAGGACCCAGGAATCTGGGGAGGGGCTGTAGGGGATCCAGGTGTTTGGGAGATTGGGGAACCCAAGCATTTGTGACCCAGCCAGTTGGGGTGGAGGGCTGGGGCAAGACTGAGCGGGCAACGGGGCCCAGATGCCTGGGAGAGAAGGGACTGAAGGCATCTCGGCCCCAGCTGGGCAGGGAGACAAGAGCAGGGTGCAGTGGGGGACCCAGGCATCCAGGAGAGGGAGGGGGTCAAGACATCTGGGAGCAGATCAGGGGGATCCAGGTGTCTGGGACACAGTTGGGAACGGGGGGCAATAAGGGATCTATGTGTCCAGGAGGAGGGGCCCTGGACATCAGGGACCTAGGCAAGTGGGGTAGGGGAGCAGGACTGTAGGAAGCAATGGGGGACCCAGGCACCCGGGAGAGAGGGAACCTAGGTATCCCTGAAATTGCTGAGCAGGGGGACAAGAGCAGAGGGAAGGATAAGAGCAGGGGGACAAAAACAGGGGACCTAGACATCCGGGAGAAGGGACCCAGGCATTTGGGCAGGGGTGATCCAGGTGTCCAGGACATAATTAGACAGGGGGGCAACAAGGGACCCAGGCATCTGGAAGAGGGAAGAACCCAGGCATCTAGGACCCAGCCAGGAAGCAGGGGTAAGAGCAGGGAGCAATGGGAAACCCAGATGTTCAAGAGGGGGAGGGGCCCCAGGTAGCCAGGATCCAGCCAGGTTTGGGGGTGGGGCATGAGGGACTCAGGTGTCCAAGAGATGGGGTGGGGGACCCAGATGTCTAGGAGAGGGAAGGACCCAGAGGTCCAGGACTCAAGTAGGCAGGGGGACAAGAGTGGGGGCTACAGGGGACACAGGTGTCCAGGAGAGGCAGGGAACCCAAGTTTCAGGAAGAGGCAGGACCCAGGCACTTAGCTGGGCAGGTGGGCAAATGAGGGAGGCAGGGAACTAGCAGGCAGCTGTAGCTGATCTTTGATCTCTGACCCCAGATCACATAGCCCATGTGATTGAGCTGCTGGGCGAGATCCCGTGCCACTTTGCCCTCTCTGGGCGCTACAGCCGCGAGTTCTTCACCCGCCGTGGTGAGGAGGCGGGCAAAGGGTGGGGGCAGGGGCTGGGGGGTCAGGGATGAGGCTATGTGACTGGGGCCTTGGGGGAGGGGCTTGGCCCTGTGGGCAGGGTCTAAGGCTGTAGAGAAGGGGCATGGGGCAGAGCCTGGAGTTGGGGGGGTGGGGTTTGGGGCTCTAGGCAGGACTTCGTAAGGGGTAGAACTTAGTAGCTGTAGCTGCAGTCTGGGAGCTTGGCTGTGGGAGGGGCTTGGCACCTTATGGACAGGGTCTGGGGCTGTGAGCAGGGGTGGGGTTTTGGGCTGTAGGCTGGGACCTTGTGAGCAGGGCATGAGAGATGTGAGTCTGGCCTGGGACCTTGGAGGGGCAGGGTTTCTTGGCTGTGGCTGGGGTGTGAGGTCTTAATACAGGGGTAGGCAACATGGCAGTTCTGGCTGATGTTCAAACTCCATTTCCCAGCAGCCCATGCCTGCGTCATTGTAGCCAGTTTCTATGGAGACCCCAAAAGCAGGGTGCCATGACAGTATGGAGCCAGGGTTTCCATAGGGACAGGCCACAACAGTGCTGGCAGGGTGTGCTGGCTGGGCAGGAAGCTGCTCTGCAGCTGGCCCTGGGATCCTGCAGTAGTGACTGTGTGGGGCAGAGCCACAATCCACTGCCTGCACATCCTTGCCCAGGCATGTGGGCAGTGGATTACGCTGTCACTGCTGCATGATTCCAGCCCGGGCACAGGTCTGAACCCAGTTGTGCGTCCTGCCAGCACTGCTGGGGCTGGTCTCCATGGAAACCAAGGCCTTGCACTGTCATGGTGTCACTGCTACTGAGGTCTCCATGGAGAACGGCTACAACCACGCAGGTAGGGGCTGCAAAGAAGTGAGTCCATTGCACGGCCCATGGTCCTGGGCCCTTAGGGGTGAGGCTTTTAGGTGTGGGTAGGGCCTGCTGTGGGGCTTACCAAGCATGGGCTGGGCCTGGGGTTTTGTGGGGCTGATTGTGGGTGGGGTTTGGGTCTGAGGGGAGGGGCTGGCATCTTACCCCAGCTCCGGCATTGGCCCCCAGGGGAACTGCGGCACATCCAGGGGCTGCGGCCGTGGGGGCTGCGTGATGTCCTGCTGGAGAAGTATGAGTGGCCACTGGAGCAGGCGGCTGCCTTTGCCTGCTTCCTCCTGCCCATGCTGGCCCCTGAGCCTGCCCGGCGCCCTACTGCTGCCCAGTGCCTTGCCCACCCCTGGCTCCACCCCTAACAGCTGCCTAGGACCCTGATGTCCAGGCAAGATGGACCCAGGCAGCGGAGAGAAGAGAGCCCAGGCCATTGGAGTAGAGTGTAGCTGTCCTAGGAACCCAGGCATCTGGGTGAGGAGGGGCCCAGGGTGAGGAGGGGCCCAGGGCTTCTAAGCATCCAGAAGCAGAGAAGAGGACCTAGGTATCCACAACCCAACCACAGCTGCCCCGTACCTTTCCCCTCCCTGAGGCCTGGGTCCACTGAGACAGGGCTGGGCAAGAACCCAGGCTCCTAAAGACAAGGCATCCAGGACCCATCTAGTACCACCCAGTGCCTTGCCCCCCCAGGTCTTCTCCTAGTACCTGGGGAATCCAGGCATCAGGGATCGAGTTGCAGCTCACTGTTTCTGTCCAGAGCTGGCTCCACCCCTAGGAACCCAGGTGCCTGGGGCTGTGCCCCACTCCTGCCTCAGGAACCTGGCATCCAACTCAGGAAAGGACCATCTTCCAACCCCATCCTTCATTCCTTTAGGACACAGGCATCGAGACTGTCCTGGCCCTTAAACTCCTGGGTTCCCTGAGGTACAGTGAGACAATCGCCCTCCTCCCCCCAGTCACCATCTGCCTCAGAGACTCAGGCCATTAGCTTCCATTGGTACAGAAGGAACCCAGGCATTTGGCCATTTCTCCTCCCTGTCCCAAGCACCAGGGACCCAGGTATCTGGGCTGTCCCCAGAGGGAGAGAAAGGCGGTAGTCTGTCACGCGTGTGTGTGTAAGCATGTCTGCATGTCACAGGAGTAAAAACCTTTGGCAGGATGGAAGCCTCAGCCTGATCCTTCAAGGGCAGAACGCAGGTGTTTGGGCTCCAAGCACCCCTGCTCTCATCCACCAGCCCTCCCTCCCCGCCCAGGGAACCCAGGCATCTGGCCTTCCTTTTCCACCCCCCAAGCAGCAATTCAATCCAGGCATGCAAGCAGGCAGAAGCAAGTTTACTGCACAATCACTTACTATAAACACGAGCAATGACAGAGAGGGGGAAGGGGGGTGGCCAGCCCCCCCCCCAATCCTGGGGTCCCCCTTAAGTGTGGGGGAAGGAGCAGTGGCAGGGCCCTGGAGCAATAATGTCATCGTAGTGGACAAAGGCATCTGACACAGAGACAAAAGAGATGGTAAGAGGGGGACCCAGGTGTCCAGGCTCCCAGACACCCCAAATCCTGAAGTGACCAAGGTGTCTGGGCTCCCCACCACACATTGGGGCCCAAAGTCTGGGCTCCCAGCCCCTGGGGGACTCAGGCACCTGGACTTACCATGGCCGCAAGTGGCATAAAATGGATTGCACGGCCTCCGATGTGGTGCCCTGGCCCCCAATGTCAGGTGTGTGGGTCTGGAGGGGGAAACAGACTTGAAATGGGGCCTCCACCCACCTCACAGACCAGGCTCTGCCCCCATCTTTCTCCCCTGGGCTTTGGCCTTCCCCTGCTGGAAAAGGCTCCAGCGCTCACAGGATGTGGCTGCCAAGCCTGGAGGCAAGACTTCCTGTCTGCCCATCACTCAGAGAAGTGGGACCCCCTCCTTACCCACTTCCGGTCCAAAAAGGCAGATTTCCTGTCTGATTGGCAGCAGGGAGGTGGCATTGCTAAGCAGGAAGTCCCCATCCCCCAATGGGAACAGAATTTGCTGTTCAGCCCCTGGGACAGGAAGCTGGTGAACAGGGTTCCATCCCTCCCCTCAGTGCCAAAGATGTAAGACTTCCTGTTGGTTGACAGCAGAGAGCAGTATCTCTCTGTAGGGAGGGATTTCCTGTCCCAGGGCACCACCACTGGTGGAGAGGAAGGGATTGGCTGGAACTTCCTGAGCTAAGGCCCCACCATTGGTGAGCAGGAGGAAAGGAGCAGAACTTACACTCTCATCGTCCAGGGAGGCGAGGACAGCCTGGCGGATAGCAGAGGCATAGCTATGGAGCCTGGGGGGCCAAAGTCAGAGTGAGGCAAGCCCCACCCACTACATGCTGGCCCCACCCACACCACAATCTTGTCTGTGGTGGTGGAGCCACTTCACCCTCCTCAGTGGGTGGAGCTAAAAGCAAAGTCAGTTCACAATGCCAGTCAGTTGGAGACAAGGGGGGTAGTGGTTACCAGAGCACTAGAGTCCACAGCCCACCCCCTACAGGGGGAGGAGCAAGAAGCCACACCCACCCCACCAGAAACCACCTACAGGATACCTGGGCTGTGTTGTCCCAGCTGCAAGGACTGAAAGGGGTGGAACCAAAGTGACTCAAGCCCCATCCACTTCGTTGGGGTGGAGCCTGCTTAGGCCCAGCAAATGTCAGTCAAGTCCTGTCTACTGCAAGCTGACCATACTGGGCTGGGGAAGGTCACTCAGTGAGCCAGAGGGTGCAGCCTACTTAAGCCACACCCATGCTAATACACCCCCCACCCACTGTAAGGATAGGAGGGGGAGGGTGGCTAACGACAGACTCACTTGAGGTGGTCGAGCATCATGCAGCTGGCCAGGAGTGTGGCTGTAGGGTTGGCAACATTCTTGTGAGCAATGCTCTTGCCTGTGTTGCGGGTGGCCTGGTGCAGGGGGAAAAAGGGGGGAGGGGCAGGATGAGTCACCCAGAACAGCCCTTGGAGTGTCATCCCAGCTTGTGGCCCCCCCCACCTGGTGTCCCTCACTCCCAACCTGCAGCCCCAAATACCGTCTCAAACACAGCATAATCGCGCCCATAGTTGGCACCAGGCACCAGCCCAGGGCCGCCAACCAGCCCAGCACAGACATTGTTGACAATGTTGCCATAGAGATTAGGCATCACCATGACATCAAACTGCTGGGGGCGGGACACCAGCTGCAGGAGTGGGGGGGAAAATAAACCAGTTAGTGCCCAGACACCTGGTTCCCTCCTCTCCTGGCAGTTCAGAGGCCTGGGGGCTTTCCCAAATGCCCAAGTTCCCTACTTGGGTTCCCTCCCAGCCTGGAGGCCTGAGTTTTGTCCCACATGTCTGGATTCCCTCCCAGCTCTGGGGGCTTCCTGGACACCCAGATCCATGAGGTGACCTGGTGACTTCCCACATGTGTGGGATCCCTCCTAGCTCTTGGAGCTGGAGACTCCCAGATGCCTGGGTCCCTCCCCCATCTGCCAGGGTCCCCACCTGCATGGTAGTGTTGTCCACAATCATGCTCTCAAAGGCGATGTTGGGGTAAGCGGCTGCCACCTCCCGGCAGCACTGCAAGAAAAGCCCATCCCCCAGCTTCCTGCCCAAGAAAGAGGGGCAATTAGAGGGGCCAAGAACAACCCCCCTCACCTGCCCCACCTCCAACCAGCCACCACTCGCCTGGCCAGGCCCTGTGCCCCAGCAATGCCCACATGGAGCTATGGAAGACTGATTCCACCCCCTTCAGGCCTTGCCACCAGCAGCACCCACATGATGTTGGCTTTGTGCACAGCTGTGACCTTGCGGCGCCCGGTGGCGTTGGCCAGGCGGAAGGCATAATCCGCAATGCGCTGCGATCGTTCTGCTGTGATGATCTTCAGGCTCTCTCTGTGATGATCTTCAGGCTCTCTCCCCCGCCTGCCACACTCTGTGCCAATGTGGGGGCAGGGTCAGGACACATGGGTTCTTTTCCTGCCTAGGTAAGAAGCAGGGGAAGGGGATAGGAGCAGGGATGTTCCTCCTTGTCCTCAGAGAAGCATGGCGTTGAGGAGAGAAGGCAGGCAGCTGGAGGCCCAGATGGCCGGGAGCAGGGCACACCTCGTGCTCTAGGCTGCTGTACTCGCCCTCTGTGTTCTCCCGCACAATGAGAATGTCAATGTCTTGGTGCCGTGTCTCCACCCCAGGCAGGCTCTGGCAGTGGATCACATTGGCATAGAGATCCAGGCTGGTGCTAGGGGCAGGGGGAGGGAGGGGTCAGGGACCTCCAGATATGTCCCATAGCCCCTGCTGCCCCTCACTCATGACCTGCAGGCTCCCCCATCACTTCATATTGCCCCTCACTCCTGACTCACAGCCCCTGCACCATATGGTGCCCTCGTGACCTGCAGCCTCCCCACAAGCCTGTCGTGACCCTGACTCTTGACCCACAGGCCCCCTTCCCCCTCCTCACCGGATGATGTGGTTACGGGATTTATGGGATGGTGGCAGGTAGTGGTTGGTCTCGATGTTTCCTGGCAAGGGCAGAAACAGGTCAGAGCTGTGAGGCAGCTAGGGTGGGGCTGGCTCTCGCTATAACAGTGTTGGGCTGTGGCTGGCTCAGCGGTGGGTGACAGACGCTGGATATAGTGCCCCCAGGCTGCAGCTGGCTCCGAGGTGGGCCATATGGAGCTAGGTAAAACAGGAACCCAGAGCAGCTGGCTCTGGGGTGATGTCAGGGGCTGGGTAAAATGAGGATCTCAGGCTGCATCTGGCTCTAGGGGGGATATGGGTCTCTCTAGCCCCCCAGCCGCAGCTGGCTCTGGGGTGAGTATAACAGGGCCCAGGCTGTGGCTGCCTCTGAGGAACACAGGCTGCTGGGTAGAACAGATCCAAAATGCAGCTGGCTCAGGGATAGGGAGGATCTCCAGCTCTAGGATGTGGCTGGGGGAGAAGCTGCTGAGTTCTATCTGCTCCCAGAGCTGCAGCTGCCTTTGGGGGGGGGGGAACGACACGACACTGGAGCTGAGTATAACAGGGACCTGGGGATGCAACCAGCTGTGGTATAGGGCTGGGTATAACAGTGGTATGGGATGCAGCTAGCTCTGGGGTGGGGTGGGGTGGGGTGGTGGATATAACAGTGCTGCCATAGTGCAGCTGACTCTTGGGTAGGTCACTCTGGCTCTACAATGCAACTGGCTCTGGGGCAGGGGGTTCTCTCCAGGCTCCACCTGGCGGGGGGGGGAAGGACTGCAGTCCCCTGGCTGTGGCTGGCTCTGGGGTGTGGTGATAGCAGCCATATAGAATGCATACCTTTGAGGGCGACGCCATTCCGGCGGATGGCCATGATGGCGTTCTCCATGTCATCCTCAGGTGCCTCTGAGCTCACGCGAACCTCCTCAAAGTCCACCGGAACACATGCGTGTCTGTGGGGAGAGAGGGATGCCTGGGTTCCCTCCTAGTCTGGGAGGGGGTGGGGGCTGGGATGCAGTGCAGGGTTTAGAGAGAAAGCCACCTCCTTGCCTCTGCCCAGTACCTGAACACCTCTTTGACATGCAACATGAGCTCTGGGCCGATGCCATCACCTGGGATCATGGTCACCATGTGGCGGCCCCCATACTTGGCTGGTGGAGGCTGTGGGAAGCATAGCAGTTACAGGGGACCCAGGTGCCTGGGCTCCCAGCCCCCCACATAACAGTGATACTCACAATGGGCTTCTGCTGGGAGCTGCTAGACTGATGGATAGATGAAGGAAGCAAGAGATGCTGTTAGTTTGGTGCAGAGGGGGGTTTATGGGGGACTCCCCCCAACCCTAACAGCTCCCCCAACTACCCCATAGCTCCCCTATCCCTTAAGATACTCCTCCACAACTGCCCCTTGCCAGGCACCTGGGGTGTAAGTAGATTAGAGCTTGGGGGCTGGAAGCATAGAAAAGGACAATTTTCTTGCAATTTCCCAGTTGGTCTAATAAAAGCTATCATTTTGGAATCAAGAGTTCTACTTTTTTGTAAGTCTTCTATGGATCCCCCCTCTATTTCAGGGGAAGGTGGGTCACAGCAGGCCAGGGCTGGGGCCCAGATGCCTGGCTTCTCTCCCCAGGCTCAGGTAGAAGTGAAGAGGGGGAATCTAATTGGGTTAGAACAGAGTTGGGGATTGGGAACTTACACACCTGGGCTCCCTCCTACTTTTGAGGGGCAGTGGGGGCCAGCTGGTTAGAGTTTGGTAACTCAGACACATGGGATCTCTTCCTGCTTTTGTGATGTGAGGGAGTCTGGGATGGTTAAGGCACATGGGCTTGGAGCAGGTTGGGGTTAGGAACCTGACACCTGGGTTCCCTCCCAGTTTTGGGGAGGGGGGGGCACTAGGGGGCTATAAAACAGGCAGGGTGGGAACCCAGATGCCTGGGTTCTCTCCCTGTTCTTGGATGGGAGGCTGTGGATTGGGGCAGGGGGGAAGCTGGGCACCCAGATGCATGGGGTCCCTGTGCTCTTGGATGGAGGACGTGGGCAGTGATCATGCTGGACTCACTGCCGTCATGCTACAGCAACTGGTCACCACCTGGGGAAGAGAGAGAAGAAAGGGTTAAAATGGGGGAAGAGGCCTGGATTCTTTCCCTGATCTGGGAGGCGACTGGGAACCAGGACCCGGGGCTCTTTCCTGGGCCTGGGGAGGGGTCAGAGCATAGTGTGGTCCTGGGTCCACCCCTTGCCCCCTGATGCTCGCCCCAGAGGATTCTGGGATGAAGCAGGGGTCTCCCTGGAGGGGCCTGGGAAGGCAGCTGCAGCTAAGCCCCCCCATCATAGAGACATGAAGAGGACCCAATCAGGAGAAGCGAGTTGGCTCAGTTCCGCCTTCCAGGGATCAATCAAGTGCAAGCCCTCACCCCTACAAGCCAGACAGTTATGTATCCCGGCCTTCTTTCACTGCGGCAACCAATCAGAAAGGGGCATTCTAGCCTCATCCCGCCTCTCCAAAGAGAAAAACTGTCCCGAAGCTTCTCTTGTCACCGGGGTCACTTTTCTCCTTTGTCCCGCCCTCCATCCTATACATATCCAATCCCCATCCAGAGCTTGATCTCGCCTCCACGGGGCGAGCCAACCAATCAGAACACGGTTTGGGATTTTCATCCAGCACATTCCAGCGTCTCCCAGCCAACCAGCAGCCTCGTCCCTCGCTCCTGACCGGGAGTCCTTTAAGACTTCACACCAACCCCACCCGCACACTTGCCGGGACCCTCTGGCCTTGCCATCATATCACACCCCGCCCCGCTCACCGAGCGAACCCCCAGCAGCGCCGCACGCCACACCAGCCTCGGTGCCTTCAGAACCACTGCCATTAGAACTCCGTCCGAGAGCCGCTGCTTTTTGGAGATCTTGCGGGATTTCGCCCTAAAAAATCACGCGAGACGTGAGGTGACAGAGTTCTCGCAAGAACTCATTGAGCGACACTGAGCCTGCGCAGTAATGGGGTCTTTCGCCTTTTGCTGCCATTTTATAGCTCAGATTACATGCTTTATAGGCAGACAAGGTTCCTTGGGTGAATTTGATATCTTTTATTAGACCAACCCAAATGGTTGGAGAATAGTTATTAAGCAAGCTTTCGGGTTCAAAAACCCTTCCTCAGGCTAAGGAAGCTTCAGCAGTTGGTGTGGAATGAAAATGCTTTATAGGGGCACTCACAGCCGCATGCGCATACGAACGGAGTGGGTCTTTTATCGCGGGTGCCCAAGCTAAATAAGTTGCGGTAGCCATTTTTTTCTTCCCTCTTGTAGTCAGAAGACAGGTAATATCACGGAAAAGCTGTTGCGCAGGCGCAATGGCTCAGCTGTGATTTCCACCCCCTTGCTCCTTACTACTCAAGTCGCAGCCGGCGGTCATTTCCTCATTTAAAGACGGAACCTTTGAGTTCCCCACACGCTATCGCGCGACACCGCACAAAATGAGACGAAACAACGCGTTGCCGTTCCCATCAATCCCTCTCTCTGATATTTCTCGCGCAGCCTGTACACCAGAAAACTCCCGACGCCCATTTTTTCCCCTCCCTGCTTTCCTAATGCACATGCGCAGGGCGACCCAGGTAAAGCCGCGTTTTAGGGACTCCGACGTGACCCTCTCCTTCCCCGAACTCTGATTGGCTGGGTTGCGTCGCGGCCGGCCCGCTGAATGGCTGAGGCGCCCGGGTCTCCATCCCTTTCCCGTCGGGCCCCGCGACCGTAGTTCTTCTTTTCGCTGGATCGGACCAAGATGGTGGCGCCGAGGCGGGTTGCGTTGCTTTTGGCGATGGCACAAGTGCTGCTGGGCCCGGGCGGGGCCGCAGGTACCGGCTCCCCGCCCCGGACGCCTGGGTCCCTGCCCTTGAGGCCCCGGGCCCTTGAGGCCAGAGCAGCCGGAGCCCGGGGTGGGGGAGGGTCCCGGATGCCCGGCGGGGCGGTCCCTGACTCCAACCCCGGAGTCTCCGCCTCCCTCGCGTGATCCGGGCCGCGGCCCCGTGGGACCTGTGCACGAGGTGAAGCCCGGAAGGTCCTGGCTGCTCGCTGGAGCGGGACCGCGGCGGCTGTACGGCACCCCTGTAGGGGCTCACGGGCTGGGGTGAAGCCCCCCAGAGGCTTTTGGCCCCCAAGGCCCAGGACTAGGTTAAAGATCCTCCGGGGCTGCTCCAACTAATTGGGGAATGTATTATCTGGGGTGCAGCCTCTGTCCCTGAGCCAGGCCCCCCACAGGGTCCTGGTTCCGTCATGAGCTGGGGTGAAGCTCCCCTGCCACGAGGTTCTGGGGCCCTGTCAGTCGTTCCACCCCCTTGCCATGGGACAGGGACCCCCCCCCCACGTGCAACTCCCCCATGGCTCTGGGAGAATTGGGCCCCATAAGTCATGGGGCTTCACCCCCAGCTCATGGCCTTCCCCCAATCCCTGCTCCTCTCCCAGCTCACAGGTTCCCTCAGGTCTTGCCCCTAGTGCTCCCTGGCACAGCCCACATGGTGTCAGAGACTCCCCTTGGCTTTAGGAGATCTGTGACTTCCACCCCCCACCACCCTTAACCTCCCCTGGGTTGTGCCCACATTCCAGCTCACAGGTTGCCCTCCTGTCCCCCCAGGGGAGCCATGCCCAGAGCCGCAGGTGGTACCATCCTACTATACCACATCGGATGCTGTCATCGCTGCCGAAAGTGTCTTTATCGTTGAGATCTCTTTGGCCTGCAAGAACGGTGCTCAGGTGCCCTCTGCTCTCTCCCCACCCCTGCACCCTGGATACCAAGGTTCCCTGTGCCCCAGGGGACAGTTGGGTGCCTGGATGTCTGGGTTCCCAGTGCCTGAATGCTGGGGTTCCCTATGGGGGCAAAGCTGGGTGCCTGGATGCTTGGGTTCTCTATGGCCAGGGGGCAGAGCTGGGTGCCCAGAAACTGCAATTCCATGGACCTTGAGGTTGCATGGTGCTGGGTGCACAGAAATTGGAGGTCACTATTTTGTGGGGGGGCAGGGCTTGCCACACAGCAGGGTAGGGGGCATAGCTAAGTGCCTGGATGCCTGAGTTCCGTCTGCGGTGGGCAGCCCAGATGCTTGAGCTCCCCCTCAGATAACCTTCTATGACTCCCAGAATGTGGCGCTCTATGCAGATGTCAATGGCAAACAGTTCCCGGTGACAAGGGGCCAGGACATTGGGCGCTACCAGGTGCGTGGGGCCAAGATGCCTCGGTTCCCCAGGGAGGGGCAGTGAGGGCCTGAGGGTGAGCACAGTGGGGACTGGGCACACGGGTGCCTGGATTTGCTGGGCAGATACTGAGGTCTGGAAGGTGGGTGCAAGGGGCTTGGGAGCCTTACATACCTGGGTTCCCTGGGAGGGGAGTGGAGGTTGGGAGATCAGAGCAGGGGGGCCTGGATGCCTGGGTTCTCTGGGTGAGGAGTGAGGGCTAGGGATGCGAACAGGGTAGAGCTGGTCTCCTGGACACCTGTGTCCCATTGCCCACACCCCCAGGTGTCCTGGAGCACAGAGCACAAGCTTACCCAGTCAGGCACCTATGAGGTGAAGTTCTTTGACGAAGAGTCATACAGTGTCCTGCGCAAGGTGGGCAAGGCCCAAATGTCATGGTTCTCTGGGACAGCGGGGACTGAGGGTGGGGCTGGGAGTCAGGGTGCCTGGGTTCCCTCCTGTTATGTGGAAGGGGCAGGGGTGGTCCCACAACCTTCTCATCACCACAGCCCTCCTTGGCAGCTTGGGAGTGGAGCTGGGGGTGTGGGCAGGGGCTTGGGGGTGAGGCCTAATGGTCTATTCCTTCCCACCCAGGCCCAGCGCAACAATGAGGATGTGTCTAAGATCCAGCCTCTCTTCACAGTCAATGTGGAGCATCGGGTGAGGGTTGGGGGCCTTGGGGTGGGCAGGACCACCAGGGAGGGCCAGGGCCTGAGGGTGTTATTAAATCATTGGGGCCCAGCTATGAGTCCAGGGGTCAGGTCTGGCCTAGGGGGCAGGGCCTGGAGAAAGTGGGTGGAGTCTGGGGCAGGGTTTGGGCAGGGGAGTGGCCATTGTGGGACCTCTTGACTGTGGGTGGGACCTCTTGACTGGGGGTGGGGCCTCAGAAACAGGAGTGGGCCCAGGTGAGGGATGGAGTTTTGGCTAGGCTGGGGTGGAGCTTGGGGATATGTGTGGGTCCTAGGGCCCAGTGGGTCAGGCTGGCCCTCTGGGGATGACTCCAAGGGAGTCATATGGGGGGGCTGCTTCTCCCCATTAACCCCTCATTTCTCCCAGCTCAGCTGGGCCTATGGGGGATATGGGGCAGGGCCAGGGGTTTGCATATCATTATCTGCCCCTCTGCCACAGGCCTAGTTGCACTGTGGGGGGCTGTGCTGGAGGAGATTGGGTAGGGGCGGGACCAGGGCTTCCTCACCCCTGTCCCTTCTATATGGGGGTGGGGGCTTTCATGAGCTGTGCTGGGGTGGGGCCTGGGGTAGAGGCTTTGCATCTCATTAACCCTGTGTCTCTAACTCATGCACATCAGCCCGCAATGGGGGACCGGTTCAGTGAACTTGGCTGGGGGGATTTGGGGAGTGGGATGAGGGTGCTGGGGTAATCCTTATCTCATCTTATATTATCATCATTATTATGCCACATAGCTCCATCTCATTAACCCTTCACCTCCCACAGTCCTGGCAAGGCAGTAGGGCTGGAGTGGGGCTTGCATCGTATTAATATGATGCTTCCCCATCTCATTAAATTTGCATCTCCTCTATCTCATTAACTCTTCATCTCCTGGTTTCCTGGCCGGGAGGAAAAGGACTAGACTAGGGGCTGGGGCAGGGGACCTC
The DNA here is from genome assembly GCF_000455745.1 of Alligator sinensis. Taxonomy (NCBI): domain Eukaryota; kingdom Metazoa; phylum Chordata; order Crocodylia; family Alligatoridae; genus Alligator; species Alligator sinensis. Next base: position 889,795 of record NW_005842545.1, read on the forward strand.
CCATCTCATTAACCCCCTTCCTGTCTCCACAGGGTGCCTGGACAGGGCCCTGGGTGTCCAGCGAAGTGCTGGCGGCTGCCGTGGGACTCGTAGCTGGTTACCTCGCCCTCAGTGCACGCAGCCGCCTGCAGGCCTGACCATGCCTCCCCCCATCTGCCAATAAATGTCAGCCCTGCCCCCAGCCCTGGTTCCCCGTGCTGTTTTTCGGGGATGGAAAGGCTGCAGGCTCAGCCCAGGTGTCCAGCCTCCCAGTTCTGGTCCTGGAAGTAGGTCAGCACAGAAGAATCCAAGCTAGAGAGCATGTCTGTGGTTTGGGACAAAGGGGCACCATAGGGAGGTAGGCTGTGGATCTGGAGTGAGTGGCATCCAGGGCTATGGGAGGGGCACCAGAGGGGGGGCGGGCAAGTGAGGGTTGTTACCATGTCTCTGAGTGATATCATCAGGCAGTGACCTCCCATCAGGCTGGTATTAACCGCACAGTGTCCTGGATCCTGCTGCCCTAGGTAGAAGTGGAAGCTGGGCCCTCAGCCACCTGTGTTCTCTGAGAGCAGAGTAGGGCCTGGGGGTGAGAGCAGAGGGGCTGGGCACCTGGATGCCTTGGTTCATTCCCTGCTCTGGGCTGGGTGGAGGGGCTGGGTTGGGAGTTCCAGGCTGGGAGAATTCTGGGGGACAGCCTGATGCCAAGGTTGGGGGGGGGGTCTTGTGGCCCTGCCCTGGCTCGTAGTGACATCACAGGGTGATGTCATAGATGGTTGACGTTAACCCTGTGTGTGCCGTGGAGCCTGCCAGGCCCTATAGATAAGATGGGTGTGGCACCCCCACTTCCACGGTCTGAGGCCAGCCTGGGTTCTTTCCCTGTCTAGCTCCTTTCCTAGGAAATTCTCACAGCTGGAAAATTCCAGGATCAGGGGGGCGGGGGCTCCCGACGGGGGTCAAAACGCCTGGGTTTTCTGTCAGGCGTGCTGCTCCGGCCCCCCACCTGCGCGCCCGTGCCTGGGGGGTGGGGGGAGGGGCGCGACCGAGGCGGGGCCTGGTGGGGGCGCCGCCCCGGGCGCAGGTAGGAGCCGCCCCGATCCCATCGCACTCGGATGCCTGGGTTCTCTCGGGGGGTCTTGGACGCCCGGCCTCTCTATGGGGTGGGGGTCTCGGGCACCTGGGTTCTAGTGTGTGCGTGTTGTGAGGGAGGATGCTCCGACGCCTGGGTTCCCTGTGGGGGCGGGTCTCGGATGCCTGTGTCCTGTAGTGGGAAACGGTGATGCTCAGACGCCTGGGTTCCCTGGATGTGTAGGGCTCGGTCGCCGGCGGCGGGGGAGCGTGTGCGCGCGTGTTCGGGGAGAGGAAGGTGCTCTGACTCCTGGGTTCTCTAGGGGGGCGGGGCTCGGACGCCGGGGTTCCCAGTGCGGCTGGGGGGGTCGGGGTGGGGGGGGGGGGGGGGGGGTCCTGTCATTTTTGACAGGAATCAAGGGCAGACCTACAGTGTCTCCGAGGTCCATGGTGTTGCGGTGTGTCCCTTGCATGTCCAGGGTATGGGGGACCCTTGGTGTGTTCAGGAGTGTCATGATGTGGCATGTCGCAGCATATCCCAAGTGTGTGGGGCCATAGCATGGCATGTCTCCAACCTATTCTGTTGTCACCAGTCATGGATTGGGTGTGTTCTGGCATGTCTCAGGCGTGTTGTAGTGTGTTGTTGCATGGCCAGGGTGCCCAGGGCCTGCTTGGGTCAACACCCAGGTGGAATCCAGACACAACTACACACCACAATATGCCTGTTGCATCCCCACATACTAGCAGGGCCCTGTGGGTTACAGTGCATGGGGCCACATGTGTGTCAGGCTGCAGGGGCTAGACATGTGTGTCAGTCCTGCTTCGCGCCCATGGTGTGAGCCTAGGGCAGCGGGGGCCCAGACGCTTGGGTTCCCTGGTGGTTGGGGTGTAAGCAAATAGCCCCCACTTCCCCTGTTGGTGTCTGCGTGGCCATGGCATATCAAGCCGTACAACTGCTGGGTGGTGGGGGGTGGTTCTGGGTGCGGTCATGGCAGCCAGGACTGGGGCCAGAAGGGGAGGGGCCAGGGGTGGAGGTGCTGCCTCCCAGTGCCTAACCTGCTCCAGTGCCTAACCTGCTCCAGCTGCTGGGGACCCTTGTGGGAGACCCGTGGACTGGACTTCACGTGGGACTGACCCCAGCCAAGATGGAGAACCCAGGCGTCTGGACCCCAACCCACCTTTCACCCCGCAAACCTCCTCTCCCAAAGAACCCAGGCGTTGGAGCTTCCCCCACCTCTCTTTCGAGTCCAGAAAATTACCCGTTTCCTTCATGGCTCTAACATCAAGTGTCTTGTGATGGAGCGGGATCTTGCCCACACCCCACCCCCCTCCCCAGAGCCCTGCGATGCCCCTTGCTCCCGACCTGCAGCCTCACCTATGTCCTCGTAGTGCGTGACCCGCAGCCCCAAGGTCCTTTCTGCAGCAGGTGGGGGGCGGGGCAATGTGGCCACTTGTAAGCAAATCCCTATGGTGGGGTGGATATTTGCAGGTGTGTGTGTGTGTGTGTGTACAGGGAAGGGGGGAGGAGCAGAGATGAGGAAGGAACCCGAGCATCCGGGTTCCTAGCCCCCTCTGCTCTCATCCCCTCAGCCCCACTTTCTCCCAGAGAATCCAGGTGTCTGAGCATCTCCATGGTGGGGGACACCCATCAGAGCTGGTGACCTGCAGCCTCGGAGGTGGTGTGGGGGTGCAGTCAGCCCCCTGGGTAGGGATGGGTGATGTGGAATGAGAGCAGGGGGACTGGAAGCTCAGAGCCTGGGTCCTTGAGCCCCTTCCTGGTTTTCACCCCTGTCACCCCTCTGGAATCTGGGCTGGGCCTTCAGGACAACAGCACTGTTGTCCCCTAGCTGCCCCCTCCCCTTCAAGGGTGGGCTGCAGGTCAGGAATGAGGGGCACTGCGGGGGTATGGTGTAGAGGGAGGTGCTGCATTAGATTAACCCCTTCCTGGTCAGCCTCTTCCCTTCCTCTCCTCCCCCATTGGTGCCTATAGGGTCTTTGTAAGGACACCTGGGTTTTCTGAGAGTGGGTGGGAGCTTGGGGGTGAGATCTGTGGGGGCTGGGAGCACAGATGACTGGAATCTCTAGATCGGGGGCAGGGGGTGGCTCAGACTCCTGGGTTCTCTGGGGAAGGGGGAGGGGGGGCTCCCGGATGCCTGGGTTTTGTCTCCATCCTCTCACTTGGTGTCAAGGTGACAGCTCACCCTTCTTCCGTTGCTATGGCGACAGCAGAGGCGGTGGGCGCCGGCTCTGGGGACTGCACAATGGACCCCCCTTTCCAATGACGTATGGCTCCAGGGGGCCCCATGGGGCTACTTTCAGGGCGGAGGGGTCCCGATCTGGGCCCGATCCATGCTGAGAAGGGACAGCTGGGTCGCAGCTGGTGACCCATCCACGAGCTGGTGGAGGTTACAAGTGTCTCCCTCAGTGGGGGCGAGGAGGGGGGCAGAGAATGCAAGCATCTGGGCTCCCAGTCCCCCTTGCCTGCTCTCACTCCGCAGCTCCCACTCCCCCACTTAGAGACCCCAGGCGTCTGGGAGTCCCTCCCCATCCCTTCCACTGCCCCTCCCTGCTCCTCTCACAGCAGCTGAAAGAACTCTGCCTCCAGGGTCAGGTCGCAGCTCTGCATGTCCGCTGGTCTTGGCCTGGCTCCGTTGGGAGCGAGGGGCACTAATATAGGGGGAGGGCTGCAGGAGTGAGGGGCACCATGGGGTAATAATACAGGTTGGGAGAGGCATCACGGAGCTCTGGGGTCGGGGCTGAGGGTCTATAGTGAGGTGCACCAATATGGCAGGGGCTGCAGGTCTGGAGTGAGGGGCGCCGTCTCCCTGCTTGTCCCCCATTAATAATTCATGCCCCTCCCACACCCTGTACCTGGTCTGGTGTCCGTCTTTCCGGGGGGGGGTCCCCTTCTCTCAGCTGGTGCTTCATTTGGGAGGGGGTCTCATCCCACACTTTCTTTGCACATGCATGGGAGTGTACTTTGAACAGCCCTGGCCCGTGCAACAGGGGCTGACATCTCTCTCCTCCCCTCCCCACCCCACACAGGTTCACAGCTCTTGGCTCCTGCCCACCCCACCCCCGGGACCATGGCTCCACCCAAGGACATCAGGGGCTTGCTGGGGCCCTTTCTATTGCTGCTGTTGCTGCTGCCCCAGGGCCCCAGCCTCACCATCCCCAAGGAGTGTGAGTATGTGGGGGGTGGCGGGGGTGAGAACCACCCTCTTCCCTGGAATGGGGCATCTCAGCTAACCCTGGGGCCCTAATACCCTCTTCTCCTTGAATGGTACAGCCCCTCTGGCCTTGGGGGCTCTAATACCACCATTTGCTCTATAATGGTACAGCCTGGCTGGTCTTGGGGTCCTAACACCCTCATTTGTCTTGGAATGGTACAGTGTGGCTGGCCCTGGAGGCCTAATGCTCCTCTTTGCAGTATGATGGTATAGGTCATGATGGTTATAGCCTGGGGGGCTTAACATACCCATTTGTCCTGGAATGATGCATCCCAGTTGGACCTGGGGCCCTAACACTCCCCTTTCTCCTGCAATGGTACAGGCCGATTGGCCCTGGGGTCCTAACACCCGCAACTATCCTGTAATGGTACAGCTGTGTTGACTGAGGGCCCCAAAGCCCCCACTTCCATCTGTAGTAGTAAAACCCTGCTGGGGCCCTAACCCCCACCACCCTCTTTGTCCTGCACTGGTATAGCCCAGCTTCCCCCAGATTTTAGATATCCCCCCCCATCTCTGCAATGGTACAGCCCAGGTGCCCTCCCACCCATCCTTTCTGGGCCCTGCCTCCCCCTTTGTCTAGCAATGGTACAGCCCAGGTTGCCCTGGGGTCCCTATTCTTCTGCATATTTGCCCTCCAATTATAGAGTTTATTTCCCCCCACCTCATTTCCTGCGGTGGTACAACCCAGCTACCCACTACAGTGGTGCCTGGGGGGGCTGTATGTCCTTGTCCCCATTCACCCTGCAATCGTTCAGTTTGGGTACCCCTGCTTGCTCTGAGGCACCCACCTTGTTCTATAGTGGTACAGTCCAACTGGTCTCCCT
>NW_005842545.1:894939-897468 GCF_000455745.1 Alligator sinensis
CCCGGCCCTGCGATTGTTCAGCCCAGATGCCCCCAGTCCTAAAGTCAGGCAGGGCCTCAGCCCAGGCCCTGGGAATGGTTCAGCCTGCCTACCCATAGGACCCCCTCCAGCCTTGCAATGGTCCAGCTCTGCTGACCCCAGGAGCCCTTTCTAGGACCCAACAATGGTCAACTGATTCCAGGAACCACCCCTGCCCCAGGCCTCTGCAATGGCCAGCTGCCCCAGGGATTTCCTCCCACCCCAACCCAGGGCCCTGCAATAGTTCTGCCCAGATGCTCACTCTTCCAAAGCCAGGCACCCCCCGAGCCCTGCAGTGTTCCAGTGCAGATGCCCCCAGGAACCTCTTCCCCCTGGGGTTCTCCAGTGGTTCAGCCCAGCTTCCTCGTCTAGCCCTGCCTGGGGGGCTTTGGATGGGAAGTTGTGATGTGTTGGAAATAGGGGATGGGGGGGAGTTTTTTTCACTTGTAGCTAGAGTTGGTAGGACTCCAGGCCTGACTGGGAGCAGCTGTAGCTGCAGCCTGATCGCCAGGGCTCAGGAGGGCGTTACCTACCATCGCAGCTCCCTCGCCTTGGGGTGTTGTGGGCGGGTGGTAGCTACAGCGGCTCCAGACCCTGCCAGCACCACGGACAGCGGCAGCAGGCAACAGAAGGAAGCATGGACCCAGGTGTCGGGGAGCCACGTGGATGCCTGGGGGGCTGGTAGAGAGTACCCAGGTGTCCAGACTGGGTCTTACCTGCCTCCTTTTGCACACATATGTGTTCCCTGGTGCACACATGTTCTCCTCTCACATGGGTGTGCCAGGGTCTGCTCTCGCACCTGTGCGCGCCACATACTTCTCCGTGTGTGCTTGTGCTAGGATGTGACCCTGCGCAGGTGTGCACCCTGTGCTTCTTCCACATACATGTGCTGGGAGCTTGTGTGGCATAAACACGTGTATGTACAAGTGTTTGCCCTGTGCTTCCCCCACACACGTGCTGGGATCTGTTCTTGCACACACGTGCCCCATGGTTCTCCAACATGGTTGTGCTGGGAGCTTCCCTCTCACATTTGCACATGCACTCGTGCACATTTTCCATACACACATTTCACAGTCATCCCCTGCATGTGTGACCTATGCTTCTGCTACATGTATGTGCTGAGAGCCTGCATCACATGCATGCATTCATGTGCCCTGCATTTGTCTCATGCATGTTCCAGGAGTTTATATTGTGCACTCACCCTTGCACACATTTTCCTGGTGCTTGTCCCACATGCATTGCCAGCAACTTTACTCGCATATGCATTTGCTACATGGTTCTCCAACATATGAGTGCCAGGAGGTTCTGATCACATTTGCACATGTGTGTGCTTCATATTTCTCCCCCACATATGCGTGTGGGGGTTGGGGCCACCTCACTCTGTCTCTCTCCCCCTATGCTTTCGGGATGGTGCAGACAAGAGGCCAAATCGTGAGTCCTTGTGAAACAGGGATGGGGCTTGGGGCTGGAGCTAGGGGGCGGGATTTGGGAATTAATAAGGGGGACAGGGGTGGGTCTTCCCCTCCCAGAGACCCTCTGGGCCAGAAGGAGGACAGAGTCAAGGAGGGCCCCACATGACCCCCACCCCTCCCCCCCAGTGCTGCAACCTCCTGAGCTGATGGAGGAGCCCCCTGAACGCGTCGTTGTCTTCCCCAGCGATGATGTTGTCCTCAAGTGTGAGGCCACTGGCAACCCACCTGTCACGTAAGTGCAGACCCCTAAACCCTGGCCACTGCCCACTGTGTGGGGGACAAGCCTCACCCACTGGGAACTGACCCTCCTCCCCTCAACCCTGGAAATTTTCCCCCCTCTTTTCATGGGATGGCCCATGGCCCCACCTCCCACCCAGCCAGGTTATGTGATGTTGAAGCCACACCCCCAAGTGGAGGGCGGGGCCTCATGTATTCTAGGGAGTGCCTGACCACACCCCATAATCAGGCTCTGCCTCCTCAGTCTAGATCCACCCCCACAATGGAGGCCATGGCCTCCAAAACCAGGCCAAGCCCCTGTGATTGAGACCACGCCCCCAAAAATAAGCCACACACCCCTTGGAGCTTGACTTGGCCCCTATGATGGAGGTCCCCTTGTCCAGGCCCAGGCCATGCTCATGATTTAAGCCATGCTGGTGAAGGAGGCTCCACCTCCAGCTGTAGGCCCTACTGCTCTGGTGGAGGCCCCTCCCCCAAAGGGGAGGTGCTGCCCTCCAGCCTCAGGACCCGCCCATGCCCCCCCATCCCTGCTTGAGGCGCTGTCCCCATGACCTGCCCTGAGCTTCAAGCCCCACCCCTTGGCAGAGGCCCCCCCCCCAACTCCTCCCTCTACCTGCAGTTTCCGGTGGACACGGGATGGGCAGCTGTTTGAGCCGGGCCGGGAACCAGGGACATCACTGGTGCCGGACACAGGGACACTACTCATCAACGGGACGCAGGCGCCACGTTACCAGGGCGTCTTCCGCTGCCTCGCAGACAACAGGCTTGGTACTGCCCTCAGCCGCCAGGCCCGGCTCATCGC
>NW_005842545.1:897488-907235 GCF_000455745.1 Alligator sinensis
CCCCCCCCATTCTGGGTGTACCTCACTCCTGACCCGCAACCCCACATAGCCCCATGGTGCCCCTCACCCCTGATCCGCAGCCCAGGTGCCATGGCCCTGCAGTGTCCATCATTCCTGACCCACATCTGCCCACATTGGTACCCCACATTCCTGTTCTACTGCCCCCACAGGCACCCCACAGTGGCCCAAGGAGAAGGTGACCCCTGTGGAGGTGGAGGAGGGGGCATCCGTGGTGCTGCCCTGTGACCCTCCCCCCAGTGCTGTCCTCCCCCGTATCTACTGGCTCAACAGCCGTGAGTGACACCCCCCCAACCACCAGGGCCTTAATCTGGGCCTGAGGCAGGGTGGGGAGGGAGGAGCCATGATCCTGGAGAAGGGCGGTATGGGGTCCTGATCCGGGGGTGGGAGGAAAGAGCGGAGGAGCCTTATCCTGGGGTATTGGGCAGGCCAGAGGGACCTGATCCTGAAGTAGGGAGAGAGGAGGAGCAAAAGCCCTGATCCAGGCCTGATCCTGGAGTGGGGGGTCCCAATCCTGGGCTTTGGGGGGCAGAGGGTAAGGGGGGGCCCCAATCCAGGGCCTGATCCTGGAATATGGGAGGATCTGGAAGCCCCAGTTTGGGGGCTGGGATGGTCCTGATCCAGGCCCAATCCTGTGGGCCCTCATCCCAGGTCCTGATCTTGGGGGATTGGAGGGGCCTGGGGTGGTCAGGAGTCATGACCCCACCCTGCCTCTTCCAGGCATCATGCATATTGCCCAGGATGCACGGGTGAACATGGGCCAGGATGGCTACCTCTACTTCGCCCACGCAGTGCCTAGTGACAGCCACCCTGACTATATCTGCCACGCTCACTTTCTGAGCCCCCGCACCATTATCCAGAAGGAGCCCATCACCCTGCGTGTCACCCCCAGTATGTGCCGGGGCTGGCAATGTGCCCAACTCGGGGGGGGGGGGGGGGGGGGGGGAGATGGCAGCCAAGTGTAACAAGCTGAGATGCAGCCAGTTCTGGGGTGGGAGGACTGGCATCTGAATATAACAAGCTACATAGCTGGCTCTGGAGTGGGGGATACTGATAACTGAGTGTAACAGAATGAGATGAATCTGGCTCTGGAGGGGTTGGCAGGCAGGGCTGCTGGATAAGTGTAATGAGCTGAGATGCAACTGGCTGTGGGGTAGAACAGCTGGGTATAACAGGGATGGCCTGAGATGCTGCCAGTCTGGGGTGGAGGAAGCTGACAGCTGAATGTAACAGGCTGAGATACAGCCAGCTTTTAGGTGGGGCATGCTGGTAGCCAAGTATACCATGGAGTTTGTGATGCACCCAGCTATGTGGAGGCTCTGTTAACCTCTTGGTCCCCTGTCCACAGGCAATGCCCTGAAGCACCGTCCCCCGCAGCTGCTGGTGCCGCGTGGTGAGAGCTCCGCTTATGTGGCGCTGCAGGGGGGCACCCTGCTCCTTGAGTGTATTCCTGAGGGCTTGTGAGTCCCACCCTAGGGCATTGTGGGTAATGGGGCTGGGAGGGGGGTGGAGAGGGGGATTGTAAGTAATGGGGTTGGTGGGTGGGTGTCCAGAGGACTGTGGGAAACTTCTGGGCCCCTTGGTTCCAGGGGATAGTGAGTAAATCTTGCTCCTTTCAATCCTGGTGCATTGTGGGTAAGGTCTGGTCCCACTAGCCCCAGGGCATGGTGGGTAAGTCCCACTCCCTGCAAACCTGATGTGTATCATGGGTCAGGCCTTGTTCCTTCAGCCCCAGTGCATCATGGGCAAGTCCCATTCCCTCCAGCCCTAGTGTATTATGGGTCAGACCCAGTGCATGGTAGGGAGCTACTCTCACCCACACCTCTGGTGCATTATGAGTCAGGTGCGGTGCCCCCAGCCCCAGTGCATCATGGGTCAGGCCTGGTCCCACCAGCCTCAATGCATCATGGGTAAGGGCTGACTCCCCCAGCCCCAGTGCATTGTGAGTAACTGCCCCCAGCCCAACGCCGACAGTGGAGTGGCTGCGTCTGAATGGGCCCCTCCCAGCTGAGCGCGTCTCCCTTGAGAACTTCCAGCGGACACTGCAGATCCAGGCGGTGGCTGAGGAGGATGACGGCGAGTATCAGTGTGTGGCCAGGAACAGCCAGGGCAGCACTCGGCACACGTTCAGCGTTACTGTCGAAGGTGGGAGGCTGTGGGTCAGGAGTTAGGGGCACCCATATAGAAGGGGGCTGCAGGTCAACAGTGAGGGGCACTGCTCTTACCTTGCCCCCACTGCTTGCCCCCAGCGGCTCCATACTGGGTCCGGCGCCCCCAGAGCGGGATCTATGCCCCAGGGGAGAACGTGCGCCTGGTCTGTGATGTCTATGGGAAACCCAAGCCCCAGGTGACTTGGCGCATGAATGGGATCCCCTTGGAAGGTGAGTCTTTGTGGGGGGTCCCCTTGGGTTGGGAATGAAGGGCACCAATAAGGAGGGATGCAGATTGGGAGTGAGGCACTGCAGAGCCATGGGAGGGGCTGCAGGTTGGGAATGAGGGGCACCATTGTTGGAGGACTGTGAGTCGGGAGTGAGGGGCACTGTGGGGCTGTGTGTCAGGAGTGAGGGGTGCCAATCTCACTCATCCCCGGCCCCCAGAAGTGGACGCAGACCCCCGGCGGACTGTGCGGGGTGGGACACTGATCCTGGCACAGGTGGAGCCCAACGACACGCAGGTGATGCAGTGTGAGGCTGGGAACCGCCATGGCCGCCTGCTGGCCAACGCCTATGTGCATGTGCTTGGTGAGCCCCAGCGACCGGTGCCAGGATGACCATGGCCCCTGCAAATGTCTCCACAGCAGCCATCACCAACTATCCTCATAGCAACCACACAACAACACAATCCTTGGCCATGGGAACTGTCTCTGTGATGGGCAGAACCCAAGCCATGGCAACAGCTCCCATGGTGATAGTCTACCCAGCCACCCACAGCTCCTTGCTATGGCTGTTGTCTCCATGGCAACCATCCTCTGGCAGCAGTTGCCCCTGGCCATGGCAATTGCTTCTGTAGCAACTGCAGCAACCAACCCACCACCCCCACATGCTTCCATGGCAATGGTTCCTTCTGGCAACCATGACAACTGCTTCAATGGCAACCATGGATCCACATCTCCTGCCTATGGCAATTGTCTCCATGGCCACCGTTGCCCGGAAGGGCGGTTCCCCAGCTGTGACATCTGCTTCCATGGTAACTCTCTGGCAAGCACAATACCTCAGTTTATGGCAGCCACTTCTATGGCAACCGCTACCTAGCAACACCAACCCCAAGTGTTTCCATGGCAACTATGTTCCCAGCCACCCCCTGCACCCTCTCTGGCTATGGCAACAGCTTCCACCGCAACCAGCTGCCAACAACCACATCCCCTGGTCATGGCACCTGCTGCCATAGTAACCCTTCTCCTGGCAGCTGCTTCCTCTGGCTGTGGCAACCATCTCCGTGGCAACCTTCCCTGTCCCCACTTCCCCCTCCCCAGGCAACTCTATCCCTTGGCCATAGCAACTGCTGCCCTTGCAGCCACAGGAACTTCTTCCATGGCAATGGTCCCACTTCTGCTGTGGTAACCAGGTCCAGGATTCCCCCCCCCCCCCCATGGCAACCACTGGCTCTGCCCTGACAACATCCCTGAGGCCTGGGGGATGCCCTGGTGTGTCAATGAGTGCCTCCAGCCACCATCACCAGGGTGACAGCCCCCCCTTAGCAACAGGGGGGCACTGGGGGGCTGGAAGGGGGGGCAGAGCCACAGTGCCCCCACCCCAGCACCCCCCTCCCTCCCCAGAGCTGCCGGCCCAGATCCTGACGACTGATGGGCTCCAGTACACGGTGGTGGAGAACAGCAGCGCCTGGCTGCACTGCCACCCCTTTGGTGCCCCAGCGCCTGCCCTTACCTGGTGAGACACCCCTGATGCCTTGCCAATGCCCTCACACCTGCCCTTACCTGATGAGAGACCCCTGGGACCCCCAGAACCCCACCAGCCTCCCCTAAACCCGTCATACCCACTCTCACCTGGGGAGAAACCCCTTGGGATCACCCCAGGACCACTACATAGCTTCCAACCCCTGAGGACCCCTTCCCCAGAGTTCTTCACACCTGCTGACTCCTGGTGAGAGCCCCCACGTGGGACCCCATGCCCCCTCCACAGCCCCCCAACACACTGCCGTGTCCTCACCTGGTGAGAGACCCTTAGGACTCTCCTGGAGCCCTTCCAGGAACTCCCCATGGCCCCCCAAGACCCCTACATGCCCTCCAGATCTCCCAACCCTTCCCAGGACCCCCACCCTGTGGGGGTTTGGACCAGGCCTTCCAGAGTGGTGAAAGCCCTCCTCAGAGCCCCCCCCCAGGTTCCCCCAGAGCCCACTTTTCCCCCACGTGCCCCCCCGGGTTGAGGGGGGGCTGGCACTGGGGGCAGGTCTGAGCTGTGGCCCCTCCTTTCCCACCCCAGGTGGCAGGGGACGGGAGAAGAAGCCTGGCTAGAGATGGGGGCAGGGTTTGGGCTAGGGGGAGGGTTCTATGCTGCTCTTGCCCCCCCCAACCCTGCCCTGGGCTTAAGGCCTAGGGGCAGGGCCTGGGGCTATGGGTGAGGCTCCTGATGCTTCCTATCTCCCCTTTCCTGCCCAAGGGTGACATAGGGGGCAAATCTAAGGCCAAGGGTACAGAGCTGGGGGTGGGGCATGGGGCTGGGATTTTTGGCACCCACTGACCCTCCCCGATTCCTGTTCCCCCTCCCACAGGCTGACAGAGGCGCAGGCGCCAGCACTGGGTTTGGACCGGGCCTTCATCTTCACCAATGGGACCTTGTGGTTGAGCAGTGCCCAACTCAGTGACACTGGCACCTACACATGCCATGCCCACAACACCCATGGCAACACCTCCATCACCGCCCACCTTGCTGTTAAGGGTATGCCCCGCTCCTCCACATCCCCTGCATGCACTGGGGCAGTGACCCCCCGCAACCACTGCCACAATCCCAGCATACACTGGGACAATGCCCCCAGCGTGTACTGGGGCAATACTCCTTATTCTAGCATACACTGGGGAAGCCATTCCCCCCAAGCCTCCATTACCACTGCCACCATGCCAGCCTGCACTGTAGCAGCGTCCCAGCCCTCCAAATCCTGCTGGATACTCTTCCATTGTCTTAGCATTCACTGGGGCAGGGCCTCCCACAACCAGCCCACCATGTGCTGGGTCAACACCCTCTACCACCCCAGCATGCACTAGGACAATGTTTCCCCAGCCATCCCAGCATGCACTGCAGCAACTCCACTGCCCCTAACCTTTTTGCCTAGTCCTTCCATTATCCCAGCATGCACTGGGGCATTGGCAGTGACCATTCCCCCTGCTCCCACCATACAGTGTACAGTGGGACAATACCTGTCCCCCCAGCTATCCCAGCAAGCTCTGGGGTAACACAACCGCCCTTACAAACACTCTCCTCTGTGGTCCTCCACCCTCCCAGCATGCACTGAAGTAAACCCCTTCCCCAGTTCAGCTTGCACTGGGATGTGTTCCCTCGCCAATCCCAGTAAGCACTGAGGCAACACACTACCCCCTCCATCCCAGCATGCTCTGAGGCAACATCCCCTCCCCACCCCCCTGCATCTGGCTGCTTGGTCAGTCTTCCACCATCCAAGCTTGCTTTGGGGCAGAATTCAGGCCTGGCTACCCCAACCTCCCCAGCATGCCCTGTGACAGTGAACCCCCCCAACCACCACCAACACCACCACCGCATTGGAGCAGTGCCCCCATTGAACCTTGCTACATTATCTTCTCCATGCCCCCCTGTTTACCAGCATGTTTTGGGGTAAGAGGTTGCTATCCTCTTGCCACTGGGTGGTGAACAAGGCATTCTGGTAAGGTGCCAGCTGCCCCACAGTATTCTAGGAAAGCTTGCTGACTCCTGACTTTTGACCCCCATCTCCAGTGGCCACAAGAGTGGAGCTGACCCCCCGCAGTGCTACGGTGAAGAAGGGGGAGACGGTGACGTTTGTCTGCAAGGCCCAGGCTGACCCCTCCCTGTCCCCTGCCACCTTGTCATGGGACCGGGATGGGCAGCCACTGAGGGAGACCCCTGACAGTGACAGGTGAGGCCTCAGGGCACCTTTGGGGAAGCTCGCAGCCTGGGGACACCATTGGGAGAAGCTTGCAGCATTCCCCCCACCCCCCCACAGGCTGGTGCTGGAACCTCAAGGCGCAGGTACCGAGGTGCTCACAGTGGCTGGTGCCGACTATTGGGACCAGGGCCGGCTGCGATGCCAGGCACGCACAGAACTGGATGTCGTGGAGGCTGAAGCCATGCTACGGGTCGTGGGTGAATCCCCCAATACTGATTTATTGCCTACAGGGTGGGAGGCATGGCCCTGAATCATGATTGGTCCTCTAGGGCAGTGTTTCTCAACCTGTGGGTCACAACCCAAAAGTGGGTTGCAAGAATATATGAAAGGGTCACAAACAAACTTTAAAAATGGATTCTCCTTTAAAGGAGAACAACCTGGGAAACCATGGCTTTTCCCTCGCAGGCTGGCAGAGCTCCAGCCTGCAAGAGGTGGCCTTGGCCCCCCACCCCACATCTTCCCTGCCCCACGCACCGGATGCTGGGGTCTGTGAGCAGTGGATTGGGAGTGAGGGGCACTGGGTCAGGACTGGCCATTGATGTTTACAAGTGGGTCCTGGTACAAAAATGGTTGAGAACCACTGCCTGGAGGAAGGAGGGGAGGGACTAAATCCTCCTTGGTTCCACAGAGGTTCATGTGGGGGATCCCTGAATCCTTCCTGATTGGTACCCCCACCTAGGGGTGGGGGAGGGCTCCTTAATTTTGATTGGTTCCCAGGGCATCATGTGGGGGGTCCCTGAATTCTGATGGGCGTCCTCCAGGGGGCAGGAGTCTGGGCCCTGATCCTGTGTGGGTGGTCATGTGGCAAGTCTCTAAATCCAAAGGGAGGAGGGGGAAGGGGGTTGGGGCCCTGATCCTGGGCCCAATTAAGGCTGGGGCAGGTGGGGGTGGGGGGCTCCCTGGCCTCAGCTGTAACCCCCTGCCCCCGGTCTCCCCCATCCCTCCACAGGACGGCCAGGGCCAGTGTCGGAGCTGCAGGTGTCAGAGCTGGAGGCCGGGCGCTGGGTGACACTGAGCTGGACTCCAGGGGATGAGCACAACAGCCCTGTGGAGAGTGAGACCCCCTTGGGCCCCCCAAACCCTCAGGACTCCCTAAATGCCCCCATATCTCCCCCACGCCCACAGTCCCCTGTAATCTCCCAACCCAACTGCAGTCTCCCCAGACCTCCCAGGACCCCACCAAGCTGTCTTGAACCCCCAGCCCTGGCCAGAGACCCTCCAAAGACCCACCAGAACACCCAGACCTGAAATGCTCCAGTTCCCCCAGACCCCCTCACCCCCCCAAACCATCTCCAAACCTTTGTGATCCCCCCCAACCCTCTCCAGCCCCCTGATTCCCAAATCCTCCCAGACCCATCTGATTCCTCCCACCCCAGCCTTCCCAACCCCAAAACTCCTGGACCCCCAACATTTTCAGACCCGTTTGGACCTCCCCAACCCAGCCCTCCCAGACCCAAAATCCCCTGGACCCCTCTGAACTCCCAAATCCAGCCCCCTCAGACATATCCACCAACCACTACAGCTGCCCTGAGCCCCCAAAACCCCACCACTGCTTGAGCCTCCTGACCCTGCCAACCTCTTCCAAGGTTCCTAAAACTACTCCCTGACTGCCTCCAACATTCCCAACACCCACAGAGGATCCTACAAACTCCCCTGACCCCCCAACACCTACAGCTCCCCCAAACCCCTGTGGACCCCCCACACCCTCTAACCCCCCCAACCCCTGCCTGGACCCTCCAACCCCACCAGGACCCCAAGTCATCCCTGAGCCCCTCCCAAATCTTTGCAGGACCCCTAAACACTTGCTTACCCTGCCAGCCCTCCCAACCCCCAAATACCCCTCAAACTCCCTTGGCCCCACCTGGACCCCCTACAACTCCCTAGGACCCCCAAAACTCCTACCAACTGCCCCAGACCCCCCAACTCCCCCTTATTTTCCCCAAACTCCTCCCTGGATCTGCCAGCCCCCCAAGGACCTCCTAAAACCCCTTTGATTCTCCCAGATACTCCAGCCCCCAAGAAACTCCCCTTAGACCTCTCCAAAACATCTCTCAGCTCCCAAACCTTGTCAGACCCCCCAAGCTCCCCATATCCCCCCATGGACCCCCAAGCCCTCCTTGGGAATCCCCATAGGCTCCCTCCAAACTACCTCAGGTCCCCCTACCCACCCCAAATCCACCAAGGACCCCTTAAATATCTCTGAACTTCCCTGGTGGGTTTTGGGGGATCCTGAGTTATTGGGGTATCTGGTGGGTTTGGGGGAACCCTGAGTTCCTGGGGGGGAGGCTGATGGGCTTCGAAGGTGTCTCTGAGTTATTGTGAGGTCCTTGGAGGATTTTGGGGTTGTCTCTGGTGGGTCTTGGGGGAGCTCTGGATTTCCAGGAAGGAGGGGGCACTCTGGTGGATGTGGGGAGGCCCCAGTTGCTTTTGGGTGGTCCCTAAATTATTCAGGGGCCTGGCAGGTTTCATGGGGTCTCTGTAGAGTTCTGGGGGTTTCTTCAGTTATTAGGGGGTCTTTGGTGGGGCTTGGAGGGTCCTTGGAGTTTTGGAGGGTCTCTGGCAGGTTTTGGGGATCCCTGAGTTAGTGGGGGGCCTTGAGGAGCCCCAGAGTTTCTGAAGGGGCCTTAGTAGCTTTGAGGGACTTGGTTTTGGGGGGGGTCCCTGAGTTATTGGAGGCATTTGGCAGGTGTTGGGGGGTCCCTAGAGGTTTTGGGAGGGCTGCTGGATTTTGTCGGGGTTCTAGGCATCAGATTGTGATGGATTGTGATGGATTTGGGGAGGCCCAGGGAACTTTTGGGGGGTTCCTGAGTTATTGGAAGATTCCTGGTGGGTTTTGGGGCATGTCTATGGTGTTTCGGGGTTCCCAGTTTTTGTGTTTGGGGTCTTGGGGGACCTGAATGGGTGTTGGGGATATCTGGTGGATCTTTGGGGTCCTATTTTTTTAGGTTGGGGGCCTGGTCAGTTTTGGGGCATTCTGGTGGGTCTTTGTAGTTCCTGAGTTTGTGAGGGGGCTGGTGGTTTTTCGGCCCCCTTGTGGATTTAGCAGGGGACTCTGGTGGGTCTCTGGGTGTTTCTGACTTTTTGGAGACTCTGGCGTGTCATGCGGGGGCCTGGTGGAGTTGGTGGGCTCCTGAAAAGTATTGGGGGGCCTGGTGGGTTTGGGGTTAGTCTTAGGCAAGTTTATGAGCTACCTGAGTTATTTGTGGGGGAGGGGCTCTGGTGGCTCATGGTGGGGCCCTGGCAGGTATGGACAGGGCTCCTGACATTTTGGAGTCCCTGCAGAGTTCGTGGTAGAGCTAGAGGAGCAGATGTTCTCACCAGGGCAGTGGCGGGAGGCAGCCGTGGTGCCCCCGGTGCCCCCGCAGACCCGTCTGGCACTGTCTCCCCATGGCCGCTACCGCCTGCGTGTGCTAGGTGCCAATGCTTATGGCCGTGGAGTTCCTGGCACCCCCAGCACCCCCATCACCACCCCTCCTGCTGGTACCACACTGCAGGGGACCTTGGAGGCTTTGGAGGGGGCAGGGGGCTTCATAGGATATTGGGGGGTCAAGGAGGCTGAAATGGTTTGGGGGGGATGTGGAGGGCCCAGTGGGGTGTAAGGGGCTGGGGGACTTGTGG
>NW_005842545.1:907266-910002 GCF_000455745.1 Alligator sinensis
GGTAAGGGAGGGGTTCAGGGGGTCTGGAGGAAATATTGGGGGGCCTGGGGGTTTAGGGGGCTGGGAGAGATGATGTGGAGTGCTGGGAGGGTTTGGGGAGCTCACAGGGGATGTTGGGGGGCCCTGAGATGGGGGAAGGGACTGGGAAGCTCAGGAAGGCCTCATGACACCCCGGACACCTCCCTTCAGCACCCGACCGGTTCCCAGCTGGGCTGCACGGTGAAGGCAACCAAACTGACAACATGATCATTACCTGGGAGGTAAGTGACCCTCAACCACTGACCCCTGACCCCCAGGCCTGAGTTAAGTGGGCAGTGGGAGGGGGGTGTCACTGGATGGGTGTCTGGGGAGGTGGAGTGGGGGTGTCCCGGATGTGTGTGTGTGTGTCCTGGACACCCTATCTGAGTCTCCAGGGGCCATGAGTTCCTCATGATGGCTACTGGGGGGGCATTCCCCAGCCTCTCAGAGCCCCCACAACTGCCCTCCTCTCCCCCACAGCCGCTGCCCCCTGAGGACTGGAATGCCCCTGAGCTGAGCTACCGTGTGCAGTGGAGACCAGCAGGCGATGGGGGGCTCTGGGCTGAAGCCATGGTGACAGCCCCCCCGGTGGTGGTGACCCCCACACCGACCTTCACCCCATATGACCTCCGCCTCCAAGCCCTGAACCCTGCCGGGAAGGGGCCCGAAACACCCCCCACCCTCGGCTACTCAGGAGAGGATGGTAAGCACCTGGGGAGGAGGGGATGGGATCCCATGTGTGGATGCATGTGGGAGGGATCTGGGTCTTATATATATACACACACACACATGCACATATAGGGAACCTAGAGGTCCAGGAGATGCACACACACATGCATACACACTGGGACATGCACACAAGGAATCCAGGTGTCTGGGTCTCTCTCTCTCTCTCTCTCACACACACACACACACACACACAGATAATGACACAGTGTGGGGTGCCCCCCCCCGATTTTATAGATTCATAGACTGTAAAGGCCAGCCCCCTGCACCAGACAGGAAAGACAGCTGGGGTCAGGCAACCCCAGCAAGTTGACTGTCCAGTCTCCTTTTGAAGATTTCCAGGGTAGGCGATTGAACCACCTCTGGAGGGAGCTTATTCCACAGTCTGGACACCCCGGCTGTGAAGAAGTTTCCCCTCATGTTGAGCCTGAAATGGTCTTCCAGGAGTTTGTGGCCATTACTCCTGGCTTTCCCCAAAGGTGCCCTTGTGAACAGTTGTTCACCAAGCCCTTGATGTGCTCCCCTAGCATAGTGGTAAGCTGCTACCAGGTCCTCTCTCAGCCGCCTTTTCCTCAGGCTGAAGAGTCCCAGATCCCTCAAGCCTTTTCTTGTATGGCTTGCCTTTTTAAGACTGATCATATGGGTGGCTCTTCTTTAGACTCTGTCAAGCTTGTCCACATCCTTGTGGAAGTGTGGTGCCCAGAACTGGATGCAGTACTCCAGCTGTGGTCTCACCAGTGCTGAGTAGAGCAGAAGAAGCACCTCCTTGGTTTTGCTGGAGATGCACCGATTGATACATGCCAGAGTATTATTTGCCCTACTGGCTACAGCATTGCACTGCCTGCTCATATTCATACTGTGCTCTATTATTACCCCCAGGTCCCCTTCATTCATGGTGCTAGTTAGTTTGGTGCCACCAAGCTTGTAGGTGTGTTGGGGGTTGCTTGTCCCGAGGTGGAGCATTTTACATTTCTCCATACTGAGCTTCATCAGATTCCAGTCCACCCAACTTGCTAGCCTGTGTAGGTCTGCTTGTATCTGTAGCCTGTCTTCCAGTGACCATGCTCCCCATAACTTGGTGTCGTCCATGAATTTGGCCAGTGACCTCTTCACCCCCACATCCAAATCGTTAATAAAAATATTGAAAAATACTGGACCAAGCACCAACCCCTGCAGGACACCGCTGCCCACTTACCTGATTTGCAGTCAGGGCTCATGGGGGTAGGGCTCTGTGACCCCAGCTCAATGCGGGGTTGCTGGGACCCCTGATAGAGGAGGGGCTAAGAGCGTGGGAGAGAGAAATATGGATGTGGGAGGCCCTGATATCTGACCCATGACCTTTGACCTGCAGTGCCCCTTGCGTACCCTGAAAATGTGGGCATCGAGCTCATCAACAGCACCAGCGTCCTTGTGTCCTGGATCTTGTCCAGCCATGAGGGGCTGCGAGGTCACCTGCACGGCTACTGGGTATGGGGGCTTTTGGGCAGGACTGAGGGGCACTGTCTAGCTGTATGGTGGGGGCTACAGGCTGGGAGTGAGGGTCACCATGCGTAGGATCTACAGGTTAGGAGTGAAGAGCAGTAGTATGGGGGGGGTGTTGTTCAGGAACGAGGGTAACCGCAGGATAATGTGGGGGGCCTGCAGCTTGGGAATGAGGGGCACCAATAGGGAAAGGACTAAGGGTCGGGAGTGACACTGACTTGTCCCACGGCCTCCAGGTGCGGTACTGGCGTGAGGGGACAGCGGTGAACCAGGGGCACCGGGAGACCCCTCCACGGGCCTCGGAGCAGGAGTTGGAGGCCAGAGAGAAGCTGGAAATGAGGGTGCTGGGGCGTGCAACGCAGGCAGTGCTGGGAGGGCTGCGGCCCTGGTCTCACTATGTTGTAGCTGTCGCCGTCTTAAATGGACGTGGGGCTGGGCCCTTCAGCGAGGAGATGCACTTCAACACCCCAGAGGGAGGTGAGATCTCCTCCTCCTCCCCCCTGCCCCCCC
>NW_005842545.1:910099-917941 GCF_000455745.1 Alligator sinensis
CACCCCCCCTAGCCCCCCCCCCCAGCCACACCTGCACCCCCTGCCTCAGACTTCCAAGGGTGGGGAGAATCCCCTGGACTGTTCCCTGCCCAGTCCCCCCCTAAACCCCCTGAATTTCTCTCCTGTGCTTCCCCTACCCCCAATCCCCTGGGGAAGTTGAGTGCCCCCAGACCTTTTCACCCAGACCCCAGAACTACAGCAACCCAAGGTCCCCCCAGCCCCCAGTCTTTAGGTCTCCCCATGCCCCCTGCACCCTGTGGGTGGTAAGGGCCCCCAGAGTCCCCCCTGTTCAGGCTCCCCCTAGGGAGGTGAGAGTCCCTGTAGGGCCTAATCCAGACCCCCCCATCCCAGGAACCCCCAGGGACGTGAGGGCTCCCATACTGCCTCCAAGACCCCCCCTTACACCCCTGGGGAGGTGAAGGCCTCCCCTCTGTCCCCTGCCCCCTCTGACTCCCTCTCTCCCCCAGTCCCAGGCCCCCCAACCTGGCTGCGGCTGCAGCGTGTGTCAGACTCGGAGCTGGCACTGTCCTGGGCCCCCCCACGGCACCCCAACGGCCTGCTCACTGCCTACGAGCTGCACTACAGGCCTGGTGAGGGGCAGGGCTAGGTTGGGGGGTGGGGCTATGATGGGACAGGATAATAGGAGGGGTGGGACTCTGGGATGGGGCAGGGCTAGAGCAGGGGGGCATGGGACTAGAGGGGCTGGGTTATAGCAGGGAGAGCATGGGGCTGGTGGCGATTACAGTCTCTAGGCTGGTCTGGAGGGTCCCAGCCCCAGGAGCGGGTTGTGGGGGCCACGCTGACCCGCACTGCCCCTGCAGTGTCATCCCCTGCCAACGCCTCGGCCCCAGTAGCTGTATCGTTCCTGCCCGAGCAACTCAACGTCACCCTGCAGCTCCCGGCACCACAAGCCCACTTCCGATTTGCACTGCGGGCCTGTACCCGTGCTGGCCCTGGAGAACCTGTGGTGCGCCTTGGTAGTACTGCCCCTGAGCCGGGTAAGCCCCACTTTCTGCAAAGCAAGCCCCACCCCTAGGTTGGTTAAGCCCTGGCCCCCAGCAAAACTAGCCCTGCCCCCAGAGCCTGGTTAGCCCCCATTCCTCCCCCAAGCTGGTTAAGCCCCACCCCCAGCAGAGCTAGTCCTGCACCCAGACCCTGGTAAGCCCAGGAAGCCCCACCTCCAGCAAAGCTAGCCCCTCCCAAGCCTGGTAAATCAGGACCCCAGCTCAGACCACCATCAACCAGTGTTGTGCTGTTGGTAAATTTCAGAGCTAATACTGCCAGCCCCATCAAACTAGGCTCTCTGCTCTTTTCCCAGCAATGAAGGTGGACATGACTGGTGTCTAGTACCACTACAACGCCTGGCAGGGAGAGAATGAAACAGGATTAATTGCTCCCCCATTAATATTCCAGGCAAAGGGTAGTGTCATCAGTAGGGTCCAGAATCAATGCACCCCAACCTTTTCAAATTAGGCTCTCTGCCCCTTGTTCACCAACAAAGCGGGGACAGAGAGGTCTTCTGGTGCCACCTTAAAGCTTCGGGGTAGGATTGGAACATGATTAATTGTCCCCCCAGTTTATTGCCTCCCATAATTGCCCCTGCCACCACAGTGCTACCCAACCTGGACAATGTGAGTGTGGTACAGGTGGGCAACGACTTCTCGGTGCTGAGCTGGACGCCCAGCGGAGCCCAGCGCAATGTGGAGTTTGAGGTCCAGTTCCAGGCCAAGACCAGTAAGAGCTGGGCTATTGGCACCAATAGGGCTGGGGCTCGGGCTGTAGGGGGCCTGATTCTGAGGGCATTGGTTTCCGGGGAGGGGTCTGGGAGTCCTAACCCTGGGGTCAGTGGGGCAGGGATTCTGAGGAGGGCCCAATTTCGGCCTGATCCTGGGAGTGAGGCTGATATGGGCTCAATCCTGGGGTCTGTGGCTAGGGGGCTGGTCTAGATGGCCCAATTCTGGGGCAGGTCACTGGATGCGGGGGCTGATACGGGCCCAGTGCTTGAGTGAGTGTCTAGGGGGAGCTAAGCCGGTGGGGTTCACTGGATGGGAGGGGCTTGACCCTGGGGGGTTGTTAGGGAGGGCCCAATCTTGGAGTCTCTGGCTGGGGGCCCCAATCCTGGGGCCATTGGGTGGGGGGCAGTTGATCCTGAGAGGTCACTAGCTAGGGGAGGGGCCCTCAATCCAGGCCTGATCCTGGGGAGGGTAGGAAGCATCTGAGGTGCCATATGACCCTCCCATCTCCCTTCGCCACAGCTGCAGAGACCTGGCAGGAGCACTGGGAGGTCTCAGGACGGGCTAATTCCACCCACGGCAGCTACCACCTGCGCAACCTGCAGCCAGGCACAGCCTACTGGGTCCAGTTCGTGGGCAGGAACCACTCAGGGGAACACGTGCCCTTCTGGAGGGGTGACATCCACACCAATGGCACTGGTGAGGCCCCCGCTACCCTCCAAAGCCAGCCACGTTCCACCCCAGAGCCAGCCACACTATTATACTCAACCCAGCTCCCCCCTTAGAGCCAGCTGCAGCATATTTATACCCAGCTGTGTTACTCAAATTGCCAATTGCTCAAATCAGCAAGACGTTATAAAAGGGGGATAAGGCAAGGTGCCACATTTATTGATTACATGAGTTAGACAGAGGTTTAGGCACACCATTCATACAAACACACACAAATCATCATACACATCATTACACATAGACATAGACATACACAAAATAACCATTTCATCCACACACACACCAGATAGTTACCAGCAATAGTTGCTCAATTTCAGCCCAGGGTAGCCAACCCGGGCTTATTGAGTAGATGATGATTTGAAGATAGCAGATTTAAAGATAACAGCTGGAGCGGGGTGAACAGATGCATCTGTGCTCTGATGAAAAAGCAGTAGAGAAAGAGATTCATCCAACTTGGCATTTTCAAAGTGTTCTTTTATAGGCATTGGCATCCTTCGTTTCAGTGCTTTGGGGTTTTTCCATACCCAGCTTCTGTTTTTGCGGTTGTTCTTCTTTTGTCTTCAGCTTATCTTAGCCTTGGAGTGTACTTGTTTCCCCGTCTGGTAGAATTTCTTCTGTTATCTCCTTTGTGCCCTTGAGCTTCAAAGGGATTCTTCAGCCGTTTGTTAGTTACTTACTGGTTGGTAACTTACATTTGGCACCTTGTTGCTTACATAAACAATTACAAAGCGTCTTCTCCTGTCTCTATGCCATTCTCTCACCCTTCACCCTTTTACACACACACGTACATAAAGGCTATGCAGACTTCATTCACTTATGTCAAGCAGAAGGATACAAAATGGTGTTTCCAAGTTGCTTACAGGACAAGACTAACATGGTTATATTTTACTATTATTACACTCTATGTTAACATCAGCTACATTAGTTCAGTTCATCCTACATGTCCCCCCTTTGACCCTTCAAACGTCAGTGATGAATGGGTCATAAACTACATTTGTCTGATAAGAAGATATTTTGTTTTCAATTGCAGGTCTTAAAGTTTTGGATGCATGGATTTTATTTAACAACACATGTAACACATGACAAGAAATAAACTTTTTATTATGAGAAACAATATTATTATAGGGTGCAGCATGATATTAAGAATAGCCACCCCTGAAAGAGCCTATCTTGTGAAGATGTCATACCAATGATATGCTAACATTTGTTTGGCTTGTTCTGAAACTTTCAGGATTTCTTTACCTAGATGCAATATAGAAATACTGTGCAATTGTGTGTTATTAGAAGTGGCAGTGGTTAATTGGGTTATTTGCAAATTCTGCATCAGAAGGTTGAGCAGGTTGTCTAACTGACTTCTATGGAAACATTAAAATTTAGCAAATTGTTATTTTTTATACTTATATCTTGAATTATTTGTTTTGTGAAATAATATGCGGAAAGTGGAGTTTGAATAACAGTGACATTACATATACATTGCTGCATGGGAGGAAATGAAGCATTTTTTCCCCATTGTCAAATAATTTGAGTCCTACCACACATACAATTCATTTAATTAAAATCCAGTTTGGTTGTGCTATTATAAATTCATCCCAATAACATGTGGATAGTCTGTTGCTCTGGAATAAGCACGGTTCTTCCAAGAATGGCAATGTGGGACATATCTATTGATTATCCGTCCATTTACTATACAAACGATGATCGACAATTTTGTTTTGGTCATTCAAATATTTGCCAATTAAGTGAGGGGTCCAAATGTGCTTTCTTTGAACAATTTGGAGGGTTATGAATGACTATAATATCTCTGGGTGTGTGTTTGGTAATGCTTGAATTATCATCTGCACACTTAAGAGACAAGTTAGGGAGGTTACACAGACTTTCAAATGTCGGGACCCAGGGCAGCTGGCCAGCAGCTCTCCCTGACTCCCACCCGGGCAGTTAAGGGTCTGTCAGGCGGGTACTTGTGACCCATGGAGTGGAATTAATTAGGCGGACGCTTATCGGTTGCAAAGCAAGATTATTTACTCACACCGTTAAGGTGGTGAAAGACGGAGGTCAGATATACTTAGTTAGTTACAGCTTAGAGTTCATTCGGTCGGTCTGCAGACATATATACGGGCCGGCGGTCGGCGGGTTCAGACTTATCGGGCATGCGGGTCAAGGGTACGCCAGGGAGGTCGCGGCGGGAAGACGCTGACAACTGATCAAATTGTCAGATTTACTCCAAGGTGCGGACAGAGTTGTCTTCGACTTTGGCGGAAATGCAGCAGGGTTTTGTTTGTATGATAGCCAATTGTTTTTCGCCACGTCATAAATTTAATTAGAATCGCCAATTATCTCTAGGGATTTGTAGCAGGACTACCCCTTTTCGCCCTGACCAATCATAAATCATGGGCTAAGTTAATTTCTTTAGAAGTTTCATTTCTTGGTTGTGATGTAGCCATAAATCTCTTTTGTTAGCATGCACAGTAAAAAAAAAAACTGTTATCAACAAGGATTTTTCTTTAACCCTTAGTTGGCTTCAGTGTGGACTAAAACTGTTTTGGATGGCATCTCTTGCCAGTGACATGGGCACTACTATAATTGGGTTGTGACATCAAAATTAAGGGTTTACTTAACAAAGCAAAAAAATAAACAATTCAATAAGCAAAGCTAAGTCAAAATATTATGATACACAAATATATTAAAAATAGAAAAACACAACAACAAATACAAATTAACACTTTTTCTCCTTTATCGGTGTTTAACAGTCATTGGTCTTTTAGTCTATTGGTGTCATTGGCATCTTGTGGCTTTTAAATAAATTTAATACATTAAATTTCATACACCACTGAATAACTTGAACTGAAATACATGCATCTATTTTGATTTTTTTCCCCCCCAATTGTATTTTATATATCACTGTACTAAGATGGTTAATGATACACACTAGTTCAATTCACTTGGAATCCAAAGTATGCTTCTTTAACTTCTTTGTGCAAATACTGATGTGCTAGGTTTATCAACTTTTCCTATAAAACAATGAGTTAATGCAGTTTTTACACACATCCTGTTATGTTGGCGTTATAAACAGTATCTAAATACAAATGAGATTTTCTTTATGGCCTTAAAAAACATTTTATCAGGTTATTTACTAAACACACACGTTACTTTTTTTACTAATGCCATTTTGCTAAACAAGTAAACGTTACAACTTAAAACTTTTACATTAATTGCTGTTTTTTGTTTCAAAGATTAGAACAACTTTCCAGTCCAACTGGATGGAAGTGTTCTGGTCTAGGATCCACAGACATTTTAAATTTTTAGAGAGAACATTACTAATAATGTTTATTACATCTTTATGATATTTATATACATTTAAACTTTTGCCAACTTAAAAATAAACTAATCTATTAAATAAACAAAAACAACACAACAGGACAAACGACATAAAACAGACAGACAAACAATGTTGCTGTGATAATTAAACCGTGGCTTGGGTGAAGAAAACGCTGTTGATGGCCTCATAGTTCTTTTACTCACCTTTGCTACTAGACTATAGCTTCTGCAAAGAGAGACACACACACACACACACACACACACACACACACACACACACACACACACACACACCCCCCCCCGACCTGCCAAGGAAAACTCCTTGCAGTAAAATAGTATTCATATTACACCTTTACAGTGCTGGTGTGTACCAAGTTTTTATAAACACCTTTTTTTTTCCTTATTGCCTTAACAAGTTGTTAACACTTTTCTTTCTAAAAGATTTATGCTATTTTTGAAGAGAGAGGGGAGGTTAAAAAAAACCCTAAAACATTTCTCACCCTCTTTACCAATGAGATTGCAGATATTTATTTCTTGCAGTTTTTCTGCCTTGCAATACACAAAGAGTAAACATACAACACCCCTCTTTCTTATTGGATCAGTGATAGAAGTAGTTGTATTTAACTCAAACAGACCACAGCATGACCTCAGGCACTCTGAGATCAGGACCTTTTTTTTTTTTTTTTTTTTAAAGCAACTGTATCTTTTTCCCTGCTTTAAAGCAGTTATTTTTTAAATTACATTCTTACTCTTTGCTTCTACCTGCTCTAGCATTGAAACTCTGTTAATCTCTTATTTTTTCCTTCCTTTCTTTTTAAACACTTTTTACATCTCTCTCTCCAGAACAGCTGCCTCCCAGCCCATTTTTCTGCTTTCCTCTATTCTTTTTCTTTGGCCTTTACTAAAGGATTTTCAGACAGGGTATGCTCCCTCTAGCCTTTTCCCAATTAAGGGTATCCCACAAGGCAGTGGAAACTAGGGTCTTAAGGGACTCTGTATTTGACCCTGCCCATTCCCCAGGGTGATTGTTATGCAGCATTATGCAGAGACTACCCTGCTACAGGTAGCTCCACCACACTAACCACACCCAGGAGGGTGCAGCTTTAAGTCATATCCAGGACCAAACTTTCTACTCTCCTGCTATGGTCTTCTTTAATTCTTATGGGCACACTTTCTCACTGTTGGGCTTCCTGGCTCCTCCTCGGGCCAGTTGAGATTGCAGGCTCTCAGCTCCGGCACCTCTAACAGTGATCTTTTCTCTGTGCCCCTTCTCTGGACTGCCAGATCACTTGGTCTTTTAGGGCCCGGCAGACCCCTTTCAGATTTCTCTCTCTCTTAGCTCCCCTCCGAGCCCCTGGGCTCATCCAGTTCTAGTCTCTCCTGATCTAACCCCTTCTGGACTCTCTGCCTCACACACATTTTTAGACTGAATCCTTGGATTTCCATGCTTTCACAAACTTTGGCTGGGCTCTGCTGTTTAGCACCCACTCTTACTTTTTTTCTGTGTTCTGTGAGTCTGTTCTTAAACACTTTTAGAGATCTCTCACTTTTCAGCAGGTCTCTGGATCTAGCAATTTTTTTTTCCAACTCTGATGCCAATACTTTCTCCAGCAGATCTTTCTCTCTAGCAACTCTCTAGAATCCCAACATTTCCTTTTTTTTTTAGATCTTACTTAACTTTTAGTTTTCCTTTCATTAACAGATCTTAACCATAACCCTTTCTAGGCTACAGGCTTCACAATTCGTTTTCATCAGTGGCCCCTTCTTGCCTTGCTCTCTGTAAACCAATCCAGCCAGCAAATCTTGATTTTTTTTTTCTCTCTCTTTCTTACAGCTGCACACTCTGTGATGGCCTTGACTTCTGCAAACCAAAAACAATCTCTGTCTCTCTTCCTCAGAGATGCACAGTCCAGTAAGCTCCATTCTAGCTCCCTCTAAAAGACCACTGGCGATGAATTGCACACTACATACAATTCCTTCAGAAAAACTTTTCCTACCTTAAAAAGGAACCGTCAAACTATGCCTCTACAGAGAAAAAAAGAAAACATGCCTCTGATAAGCTCAC
>NW_005842545.1:917967-924067 GCF_000455745.1 Alligator sinensis
GTAACTCAGAGTAATTCTGGGCACTGATCTCTGTTTACTCAGGTGTACCCTGATGTTTCCCAAAACAAGCCATTATACTCCTGTAACAATTTCCATCTTTTCTAGGCCCTTCAGTGTTCCTTGAGGACACACACACACACACACACACACACACACACACACACACACACCAGGTTTCCCCTCACTTTTAATCACAAATTCTCTGCCACTGCCTGAGCAAATGTCCAGCAACATACCTTGTTCTTTCTGTGCTACCAGCTGCCCCTGTTTTTGATTATTCTTGGCACACAGGATCCAGAAGTATCTGTCTTACATTTCTTTAAATGTTTTTGATCTCTTTGAAGCTCCACTGCTTGCATAACACTTTACTTTGCCATAACTTGCACGTGTAACTTACACCTTACAAACTTCACAGAAAACACACAACTGCTCTTGTAACTATCCATAAAACCTAACCCTTCCCAAGGACCCTGTCATTTACACAGCCTTTCCAGCAGAGAGATGACTTTTTCTGCACTCTCTTAGCTTCCTATTGCAAACATAATGGGAGGTTCTTACTTAATCCCAAACTGACCACAGCATGTACTCATGCCCACTACTCTGCCTGACCCAGACAAACAAAGTTTTCTGGTCAGCAGTAACAAACCATCTCTCCTGCACAAAACTTAAAACCCTAGTCACAATTACCATACAACTTTACCTTACTACAAATTTTAGCTAACCCCTTTAAAATGCCTCCTAACAGTTAGTTAGACAGAAGAACAAATTTTTAGTAGCTTCCTATAAAAGCCACATTGCTGCAGCCTTCTTTTTCATGGAGTGTGGTGGTATATTATATCTCTGCATATAGTTCTTAAATTTGTCTTCTAAGTCTGCAATGGTATGTGCATCAGATACTGCCTGCTTGGTCCAAGGACTATGTCCAAACCGCTGCAGCACTTGTTTTAAAAGACCCATATCTGCAGATATGCAGGCAGGGGATCTTTGACATCTTTTACATCTGCCTTACTCTTCACTGTCTTTTTTTGAATATCATAACTTCCGTCTTCTATATTTTTCTTACTACTTTAAGTTAGTTACAGTGTGTTAATACCCAAATCCAGTATACTAGTCCATACAACATGCCAAAAAGTCCAATTTCCAAGATAACCAAGTCTGAAAACAAAACTCAAAACCATAGCAATGGACCCCTATCTTATAGGTGGTCCAGACTATCCTAGTAGTCCATAACCCACAAAGTGAGCTTCTTAATTATCCACAACCCACAAAGTGAGCTTTCCAAGTTAAACAACTTGTTCAAGTATCCAAGTATTCCTCTATTCTTCTAAGTGGCCGGTCTAAACCAAGATCACTATACCTGGCACTTCTACCACTGTGCGGTGTGCACACCTTCAGATAGACAAACACATATACAGACAAGACTTACTATACAAATAACATGCAACGGATCAATAACTGCAACATAGAACCTTATTCACTCCCACATGCATTCTCCACCAAAATGTTCATGCTACAGCTGTGTCCCACCCCAAAGCCAGCTGCACTGCATAATACTCCACCCAGCTCTTCACCAGAGCCAGTCACACAGCATATTATACTTAGCTGTGTCCCATCCTAGAGCCAGCTGCCAGGTGTTATACCCAGCCACTCCAGAGCCAGCTGCATGATGTCAGACCAAGCCCAGCTCCCCTCCCAGAGCCAGCTACAGTGCGTTTATACCCACCTGATGCCCCCCAGAGCCAGCTGCCAAGTATTATACCCAGCCATGTCCCACCCCAGAACTTACTGGAATATGTTATACCCAGGCCCATTCATCTCCAGAGCCAGCCTCCTAGTGTTATATCCAGCCCAGCTCCCCTGCATGCTTGCATGAAGCAGGTGATTTGACGGGCCTTGCTCTAACCCACTCCATCTTTCCTGTCCCTTCCCCCCAGCAGTGATTCTCGTTCAGTCTGTGACCTCCCAGGGCTGGTTCATTGGTTTCATTAGCGCCATTGTCCTGCTGCTGCTTGTCCTGCTCGGTCTCTGCCTCGTTAAGCGCAGCAAGGGGGGCAAGTACTCGGGTGAGACCCTTCCCCAGATGCATGGGTTCCCTGGGAGGGGAGTGAGGGCTGTGGGGTGCGAGCAGATGGGCAGGGAGCCCATATGCCTGGGTCCTTAGTTGGGGAGGGAGGGCTGGATGCCTGGGTTCTCTAGGATCCTCAGACCACACCATACCTCTGTCTCCCCTGAGCCCCCTCATCCCCCTAGACTCCCCATGAGCCTCCCAGCCTCACCTAGGACCCCCTGGACTCTGAACCCTCCCTGGACTTCATCAGAGCCCCTCACACACCCCTGAAGCTCCCCAGAACCCATGAGGGGAAAGGACTCAGATGAGGCCTTCCCAGACCCCCAAAAGCCCTCCCAAATCTAAGCCTTGCTCCCCTTGCCCCCAGACCGAGACTGTAACCCCACCTCCTCCCCACAGTGAAGGACAAGGAAGACACCCAGGGTGACTCCGAGGCACGGCCAATGAAAGACGAGACCTTCGGGGAGTACAGGTGTGGGCAGCCCCCCGTTTGGGGGGTTAGGAGGCTGAGGCAGGGCCTAAGGGGAGAGTGGGTGGGGCCTCATTGGGGTGGGCGGGGCTTGGGAGGGTGTGTGTGGGACCTCATGGGGAGTGGGCAGGGCCTGACTAAGGAGGTGGGGTTTCACTGGAGTGGGTGGGGCTTGGGAGGATACTGGCAGAGCCTGAGTAGGTGGGTGGGACCTGGAAGTGAGCAGGGGCTGAAGAGAGGGGGCGGGGCCTCAGGGTGTAGGAGTGGCATGAAAGGGTATATGGGGCCTCAAGGGTTGTAGGTACAACCTGAGTAACCTTTCCCCAGTACAACCTGGGGAAAGGCCTCAAAGTCTGTGGGTAGAGCCTTACAGCATGTGAGTAGGGCCAGACCCGTGGGTCTTGGGTTCTGGCCCCGATGGATATTGGGAGGTGGGGCCTGAACAGGGGCATGCCCTGAGAGTGGTGGGTGGGGCTAAGGGGATGTTGCATGGCCTGGACATAAGGTGGGGCAGGAGCATGGGTGGCAGGCCTAGGACATGATCAGCAGGCATAGCCCTGAGCTGCCAATGGATGGTGGGGGGGACCAGGGAGGAGGTGGGACTTCCGGGGGCATGACTGACTATTTTCCCCCCTCCCACACTAACCCTGACGCTGCTTTGCTAACCAGGTCCCTGGAGAGGTAAGAGGATCCTGGATGCCTGGGTCCCGTGCCAAGTGTGGGGGCTGGGACCAGACGCCTGGGTTCTCATGGGTGCGGGGCTGAGAGCAGAGAATGCTGGGAGCTGTAGTGTGTCTGGACACCTGGGGAAGTGGCAGGGGCTGAGGGGTGAGAGCAAGGGCATTGGAAGCCCAGATGCCTGGGTTCTCAGGCGGGGGTGTGGGGCTGGGAGTTGTGGGGCTAGGAGCCTGGACTCCTGGGTTCTCCCTCTACCTCTCCCCCTATTGTTCTCTGTGTCTGCTGCCCTGAGCCTGGGGAACAAGAGGGGGCATGTCCTGGATGCCTGAATTCTCTGTGTGCGGGTGTCCTGTTATGCCCCTCCCACTTCTTCCACGCCCACTCCCCATGTCTTTCCAGTATCACACACGCATGTGTCCCTGAGTTTTGGTGGCACATATGCGCAGGCTGGTGTCACTAGGTGTTCCCTCATGTAAAAATAGTATGTGCCTGCTCCTGGGATGTGGCTATGCATTCTCTTGCACATGTGCATGTATATTCTGCTGCATTGCAGGCGTATGGCCCCTGTCATGTTGCACGCTCCCTCACACATGAATCATATGCTCGTACACACCCACTATGGTCTGACATGTCATCTACATGGCTTTTGCTTACTTTTGAATGTGTTACATGCTGCTGCACAGGCTTCTACATCTGCATTGTATGTGCTCACACACTTCACACACTCGTACCTGTCTTACTCTCAAACATGCGTGTCATATACACGTTATGCTGTTGTGTGCCACATGCTCGTATATTATATGCTATTATACTTGCGTCTCATGTTCATATGTGATGTTCTTGCAAATGCATGTCATGCTCTTGCACATCTCATGTCACACTCATTGCACTTACACACACGTGTCAATCACACATCAGGCTCTCTTTGCATATGCTTTCCCATACATGTCTCATGCTTACATCTGTCTGTCTCTCACAGTCGTGCACATCTTGCTCTTGCGCTCACACACACATCCCTCCTGCTCTTGTACTTTCTTCACACTTTCTCACACTTGTGCTGAGCTCTCACACAGGCTGTCATGCTTTTGCACACACTCTGGCACACGCAGCTCCTGCTTGTACCCACACATGCCATGCTCTCACATATACTGTCCAACACATTCCGTGTGACCCCTCTGCCCCCACCGCAGCGACGGCGAGGCAGAGGAGAAGGGCCTGGGCAGCAGTGGGGCATCGCTGAGCGGGGCAGGGCCAGCGCTTGGCAGCGACGACAGCCTGGCCGACTACGGGGGCAGTGGAGATGTGCACTTCGCAGAGGACGGCTCCTTCATCGGGCAGTACAGCGGGCAGGCCCCCCACGAGGCCCCTGCTCCTGATGGCAGCTCTGGGCCCCCCAGCCCTGGCCGCCCCCCGCCAGGCCTTGAGTAGGGGGGGCTGGCCCAGCCTTGCCCCATCCCTTAGGCTGCACCCCAAGCCTCCCTAGCCTGGCCCACCATCCCCCTTGCCCCGCCTCCCTGCTCTGGCCTGCCCCCACCTCTTTGGCTTCACCCCCAACACGTCTCACACCGTCCCAAGCCCCGCCCACCACAGCTCCGGGTTCCACTGGCCTGCCCTCACCTTTTGCTCCACCCTCAACCCTCCTAACTCTGCCCACAGCCCTTTAGTCCCACCTCCAGCTACCCTAGCCCTGGCCACCATCTCTTTAGCCCCACCTCCCTGCTCTGACGTGTCCTGCCCTTCTTAGCCCTACCCCCAATCTCCCTAGTCCCCCCTCAACTCATAGCTCCACCCCGTCTCCCCACCTCCAGTCCTCTGCTCCTGCCTCAACCCTTTGCCACACTCACTAGCCCAGCCCTTGCGCTCCCCCAGCCCCTGCCCCACCCCCAACCTGTCCAGTCCCAACTTCAACCTTCATAGATACACCTACAGTACCCCTAACCACACTCCCTGCGTTCCTTAGCCACACCCCATCCCCTCCTCCCGGACACCTGGGTCCAATTCTCACCCCCTCCCCTCCTGATTCCCTTCAGGCTTTGGAGGGGCAGGTGGGGGGCAGCGGGTCTCCACCACGGACCCAGGCCAGACTTGGAGGGGCACAGCCCAGTAACCTGGGTTCTCTCCCGTCCCCCTCCCCACGCACACATTCCCGGGTGGGGAGGGGGGGGTCCCCCCATCTATGCGCCTCCCAGTATCTCGGGGCCCTGCCCCCCCAGCTCAGCTCTGAATGCATTTCTCACGCAGCTGCCTTGATCAGCGCCGGTAACAGCCGAAGACCCCGTCCCCATGGCCTCCCCCAGATCCAGAGCCCCCGCTCCCCCACCGTGGTCCCGCCTCCTGGCCCCACCCAGCTTGTTTTTTTAATACAAAAAAGAAAAAAGACCCAAAAATTGGCATAAGCCTACAACCTTGCCCCGCTTCGCCACGCCCCAACCCCCTCAGTTTCGCGTTCTCTCCCCCTCGCTGTACATAAGACTCCTTTGTAGCGCCCTGGCCCTGTGGTACTAGCTTAGACATGGTGTTGCGAGTCCCGCCCCGCGACCAAGGGGAGGGGCCAATGTGGTGCTCCGCCCCCTCAGCCCTTTTTTCTGTTTATAGTTAAGGATGCTTTTGACAACCTGCCCTTCCCTTCGTGGAAGCCCCGCCCTCTGGCCCTGTGGAATTTCCGCTCACCCCATTGGCTCTGTCTCACGCGTATCGATCGATGGCTTTTTTTTTAAATATATATATGTACATACGACAACAGAATTATACAAAATAAACCGGGGAAAAAAGAAAACCAAAAACATGGAAAATTAAACTCATTAAAAAAGCCAGGACAGGCGGACTTGGGATTTTGGGTACCTTCAATTACTCGGGGGGCGGGTTGCGGGGGGGGGGGGGGGGGA
>NW_005842545.1:924077-926016 GCF_000455745.1 Alligator sinensis
GGAATATTAGGAGCATTGTGGTACCATCTCCCTTCCCCCAGTTTCTTATGGCGGGGATATTAGAAGCACTGCAGTACCACCTTCACTCCCACCAATTAGCGAGGGCGGATATATTATAAGCATTCAGGTACCACCTCCCCTCTGGCCAGTTAAAGCAGGTATATTAGGAGCATTATAGCAGCATCTCCCCTCCTTCAATTTAGGATGGGGGCTATATTAGAAGCGGTATAGTATTATCTCCCCTCCTCCAATTAGAAGCATTGCGGTACCACTTCTCCCTCCACGTAATGAATGCGGGTATATTACGAGTATTGTGGCACCACCCCCCTCCGATTTACAAAAGGAGTAGCCTCCTGGTACCACCTCTCCTCCAGTTTACGATGCCGGGTATATTAAAAGAATTACAGTACCACCTTTCCTCCCTCCCTCCCATTAACGATGGAAGGTGTATTAGGAGTATTACGGCACTATCTCCGCTCTGTATTTACAACGGCAGGTATATTAAGAGAACTATGGTACTATCTACCCACCGCCACCTTCAGATGGGGACTATTAGGAGTATTACGGGGGGTGGTGGCATAAATTACACATTGCATTCCTCCACATGGTGGTGCGCGGGGCTCCTATCCTAGTAATTGCGGTAGCCTCCCCTTTCCGTAGTGCCGGCCTAATCCCGGATAGTATGGTATTCCCCCTCTTCTTCCAAGAGAACGCTAATAGGGGCATTATGGGAGCCGTTCTGCATGGGGATGTTAATTACGGTAGTAGGGGCGCACACAGTTACTATGGGGAGATTTGGGGGAAGAGCCCAGACGCCTGGTTCAGTCCAGGTACAGTTCAGCGCTGTAGGTGGGGGCTTGGACGCCTAGGTCCCATTCTAAGAGGTGGGGGGACCCCGGGCACCTGGGATCATTTCTAGCCCTGTGGGCAGCCACTCGGACGCCTGGGTTCCCTTCTTTTACTGTGATGGCATCCTGGACTCTTGGGTTCCCTTTTTCTGGTCGAAACGGAACCCAGGCGTCTGAGACTTCTCTAAGAGAGGTCTAGAAGCTCAGATGCCTGGGTTTTGTGGGGGAGCGCTAGGCGGTGACTGAGGCTAAGGCACTGATTGGCGCTGGGCTGACGCAGCGGACAGGCCCCACCCCCTCCAGCCTCACCTGTTCAGAACTAGCCGCATTTCCCGGACCCCCGCCCAAGGAACTCAGGCGTCTGGGCTCCTAGTGTCCCCTGCTCCCACCCGCGCACCAGCCCGGACGCCTGGGTTCCCTGCTAAGCCTGTGATGGGGGCTTGGACACCTGGGTTCCCTCCTATAGCTAGCATGGAAAGCTGAACACCTGGGTTCCGTCCCAGCTCTGTGGGTGGAGACTCGGACGACTGGGTTCCAGTCAAGGGGAGGTGGGGGCAGCCCGGACACCTGCGGTCCCTCCTACAGCCCTCATGGCTGCTTGGACGCCTGGGTTCCTCTCTAGAGCTGTGACGGGAACCGGGATGCCTGGGTTTTGTCCCAGCGCTGTGGGTGGGGGCTCAGACAGCTGTGTTCCCTCTATAGCTCTCAAGGGAGCTCGGACTCCTGGGTTCTCTCTTACAGCAGCGATGGGAGCCCAGACGCTTGGGTTTAGTCTCAGCGCTGTAGGTGTGGGCTCGGACGCCCAGGTTCCATTCTAAGAGGTGGGGGGACCCCGGCCACCTGGGATCCTTCCCAGCCCTGTGTGCAGCTACTCGGACGCCTGGGTTCCCTCCTCTTGCTGTGATGGCATCCTGGACTCTTGGGTTCCCTTCCTCTGGCCGAAACGGAACCCAGGCGCGCGAGACTTGAATTTAGTGCCAAACGGTGGTTGGGGAGAAAGGTCTCTTCCTCCTCCTCAGTGCCGCCCCCTCATGCATATTCATGAGCCGCCCCCTCCTCCTCCTCCTCTTCCCCCCGCCCGCACCGGAGCC
>NW_005842545.1:926816-927185 GCF_000455745.1 Alligator sinensis
GGGGGTCTAGGCAGCAGGGCTGGCAGTATATGGGGGCTGGGAGGGCAGTGTGAGGGTCTTAGGGAGCTGAAGGGGATTGGGTATCTGGGCTAGGGATTATGGGAGGCTGGGTGCATCTGGGGGCCCCCAGGCAATGGAGCTGGGAGGATATGGTGGTCTAGGGGGCAGGGCTAAGGGGTAAGATAGGATTTGGGGTTCCAGAGCTGGGGCTGGAGGGATATGGGGGGATGGGAGGGCAGTCTGAGGGGTTTAGGGGGGCTGGAGGGAGCTGGGGGTGTGAGGGACCCCAGGTCAGGGGCTAGGTGGATATGGGGGTCTGGGGGTCCCCTGAGTCTGGGCTGGAAGGATATGGGAGGCTGGGAGACAGCA
>NW_005842545.1:927273-928216 GCF_000455745.1 Alligator sinensis
TTGGGGGATATAGGGGGCTGCAGGTAGGGAGTGAGGGGCACTGTGGGGGTGGGGATGGACTGAGCCCCCTCCCTCATCCATCACTCCTCTCCTGCCTGTATCAATGGTCCCAGTTTCCATGGCAACCATGGCTGCGGCAACGGGGAGAGATGGAGGGAGAGAGACAATGGGATGGGGACTTCTCCCACCCTACACACGTGTGTGCATGCATGCGGCTGGGATACCTGCATTCTCTGCAAGCGGGGAGAGGGGAGATCTCAGTGCCCTGGTGCCTGCCATGTGAATCTCGGGGGCGTGGCAACATATGTGCCCCCCATTCACCAGGCACTGCAAGCATCTTGCATAGGTCACTCACCCCATGAGGGAGTCTATGGAACCTGTCTGGGGTCAGGATCAGTATTGGGATCCCAGAGGTCAGCTTGGGGGGGGAGGTTTGGGGGGGGTCCCCGCTGGGGAGGTTCCAGGCTTCAAGTTATGGGTCTGGGGGGCCTAGTTTGGGGATCACCAACTGC
The DNA here is from genome assembly GCF_000455745.1 of Alligator sinensis. Lineage (NCBI taxonomy): Eukaryota > Metazoa > Chordata > Crocodylia > Alligatoridae > Alligator > Alligator sinensis. Next base: position 927,786 of record NW_005842545.1, read on the forward strand.
AAATTTGGAAGGTCCTAAGGGGGCTGGGGGCTTGAGGGGTTCTAGGCTTAGTGTTTAGGAGTCCTGGGGGGCTGGTTTGAGGGTTCCAGCTGGGATTTGGGGGGTAATAGTGGGGGGATCCCAGACTGCATCATGGATCTGGGGGGGCACTTTGAGGTTCCCAGGCTGGGAATTTGAATGGCCGGTTTGGGGGAGCTCTGATTCTCAGGGTCCCTGTGGGGCTGACTAAGTGGGTCCTATGGGGCATGGGGCTATAGATTTAGTATTTGTGGGTCCTCAGGGGCTGGATTGGGGTCCCCGGCTGGGAATCTGGGGGTCAGGAGATGATTTAGGTGTGATCTGAAGCAATCCCAGGCTGCAAACTCTGGGAGGGGCATTTGGCTTAGTGTTTGAGTGGCTCTGTGGCATCACAGACTGCAAATGGCAGGGGG
>NW_005842545.1:928226-946551 GCF_000455745.1 Alligator sinensis
GGGTCCCAGGCTCAGAAGTAGGGGCTCCCAGGAGGCCAGATTGGGGGTCTCTGGTGGGGGGGTCCCAGGCTGGGGGTATGCCTCTGACCCCCCCCGCCCCCCCGCTTTCCCCCCATTTTCTCCCAGGTGCATGGCAAGGAGCTGTCGGGACCAGGGTTGGAGGTGCTGCGAGGGGCCAAGGAACCACTGGTGATCCAGGTGCTGAGGCGAAGCCCACGGGAGACTCGGGGGCGGCCAGGTTCTGGGCTGCCTCCCCCGACCCCTCCAGTCCTGGCTCTGCCCCCCACAGCACCCCTGCCTCTGCCCCCTGGTCCCGGCCTTGTGGACAGCGGGACCCAGACAGACATCAGCTTTGAGCGGCTGCTGGCACGGGGCTGGCGCCCACCCCCTGACATGTGAGTCAGACCTTCCATAGCCCTACGGTGCACCTCACTCCCGATCTGCAGACCCGTATATGGGTGCCCCTCCTTCCTGACCTGTCTCCTCCACAGTGATGCCCCTCACTCCTAACCTGCAGCCCCCCATACCTGGACACCTGGGTGCTTCCCATCCCTTGCTCCTGACTTCTGTGCTTTGGCCTTCCAGCACCTCCCTTGGGCATGAGTACTACGACCCTGTGGAGTTAATGGAAGGCGTGGTCCTGGAGACAGAGCGCACAGAGGAGCTGGAATATGAGGTAGGGGGCCAGACACCTGGGCTCTCTGGGTAGAGGAGAGGTGTGGGGTGGACTGGGGCTCATGGTCTGTTACCGCACGGACGACGAGGATGACGTGGGCATCTATGTGGGAGAGGTGGGGGCGGGGCCAGGTCTAAGGGGCAGGGGCCTGATTTTGGGAGGCGGGACACTGTGGTTGGGGTGTGTGGGCGGAACGGGAAGTGTAAGAAGTTGGGGTGTTGCCCCAGGCTTGGGGCAGGGTTTAGTCACAGTAGGTGAGGCCTGGGACGGTGGGGTGGGGTTGGCAATGGGGTGTGGCATTAGTTTGAGGGCATAGCCTGGAGGGGGCGGGGGGAAACTGTGGGTGGGATTGGGTGGAGGTGGGGCCAGGGCACTGGGGTAGCGGCTTTGGAGTCCCCTTAACCTTTTGCCCTCGCTCCAGGTGAATCCCAATAGCATCGCAGCCAGGGATGGACGTATCCGTGAAGGGGATCGCATTGTCCAGGTGATGGGGGCGGGGCCTGGCCATGGGACAGCCCAGGGGTGGAGCAGCGCAGCAGAGGCAGGGCATCAGGGTTCTATTGGTCTTTGGGGAGTGTGCTGTGAGGGCGGGGCCTGTCTGTTGGGGACTAGCCTATGGGGAAAGTCCATGGGGTGGGTGAGGCCTAGCTGCTAGGGGCAGGGCTTGACTTCTGGGAGTCCTAGGGGCAAGGTGGTGCTGTGGCTCTGACTGGGGTGGGGCTTGCCTTCAGGGGTGCTGTGCCTGGCCCCAGGGTTGGACTGTTGGGGCCTACTGTGGCATGGCCCAGCTCCTAGTGGAAGGGCTAGGGTGGAGGATGTCTCCCAGGCCTGACTCCCCCACTCCTTCCCCACTGTGGCTCCTGCAGATCAATGGGGTGGAGGTCCATGACCGGGAGGAGGCTGTGGCCATCCTGACCCACGAGCAGCGAACCAACATTTCCCTGCTGCTGGCACGGCCTGAGGCTGAGGTAAGAGCCTCCTAGGATTGTCTGCTGGGGCTGAGACCCCCTGGAGAGGGAGCTGGGGAGAGGGTAGGGAAGGGAATTGAGGGTTAGGGCAACTGGGGAAAGGGAGAAGGGTTTTGGGGGGGCCCTTGGGGGACAAGGGAGGGGTGGGAGAAGGGTTTTGGTGGCTCTCAGGTGACTGGGGGGCATGGAGGGTATGGTTTCAGGGGCTCCTGGGGTGGGCAAGGTAGGAGGTATGGGGATGGGGGAAGGGATTAGGAGGTCCTGGGGTGGCTCCAGGGCAAGGGAGGGGGTAGGGGACAAGAACTGTGGCGCCTTTGAATGGCTGGGGGGCATGGGGAAAGTATTTAGGGGTATCCTGACATGGCTGGGGCTCTGAGGCAATTGGAGACCCCAAGGAGAGCTGGGGGACAGGGGCAGGAATAGGGGTAGGGTTTGGGGGGGGGGGGGCAAGAGAGGAGAGGGAACAAATGATGGGCAAATGGGTTAAGGGATTGGAGCGGGCTGTGGGGGGGGGAAGGGATTGGGGTAGTGGAGGGCTGAGGAAAATGTGCTAGGGGATTGGGAAGCCCTGGTGGGGGGGGCGACAGCAAAGTGGGGCCCCACTGGGGAGGGGCTGGCTCTTAACTCTCCACCCCAGCTGTCAAAGCACTGGAAGGACAGTGACCGCGAAGATTTCCTTGATGACTTTGGCTCTAACCCCGAGGATGAGGCACGACCCCGACCCCCCCGTGCTGCCCCAGGCCAGGTGAGATGAGGGGGGGCCCATCAGGGGTGGGGCTGGGAGCCTACATGCCTAGGTTCTCTTTCCTAACACCCCCCATATCTGCTGTGGGTTGGAGCTGGGGGTTGTGGACAGCTGAGTTCCCCCTCACAATCCCCTCTCGGGTGTAGGTGCCTGGGCCCCAGCCACACCCTGGGTTATCTTCTGCTCCCCAGCCATGGTACTGTAGCGGGGGGCCTAGACACCTGGGTCTTCTCCCCACCAGCCTCCTTCTCTCCCTCCCCCACAGCCCCAAATGGCCACCCCCGCCCTGCCACTGCCCCCCCCTGCAGCCCCTCCGGCCTTGGGGGAGCCGGACAGTGGGGTTGGCCGCACAGATGAGAGCACCCGCAACGAGGAGAGTTCGGAGCATGACTTGCTAGGTGATGAGCCCCCCAGCGGCACTGGCACCCCAGCCCTGCAGCGCCGTGGTGAGCCCCTCCCAGATGCTGTGGTCCCTCCACCTAGCCCCCCAGCCACCCCAGGCCTCACCCCGGAGGAGGCTGAAAGATATCGGGAGCTTCTGGAGCTACGGGGGCACCTCCAGAATGGCAACCAGGGTCCCCCCCTTTACCGGGGGGTGCCAGGGGGCCTGGATGTCAACCGCAATGAAGTAGCTTTGCTGGAGGAGGAGCTGCGGCACCTGGAATTCAAGTGCCGCAACATTCTCCGTGCCCAAAAGATGCAGCAGTTGCGGGAGCGGTGCCTCAAGGCCTGGCTGTTGGAAGATGGGGGGCCAGGGGGCTATGAAGTCTCCCTAGGCGGACCCACCCATGCCTTGGCTGATATCACGGAGCTCCCTGAAAGCGCCTATAACACGGGTGAGAGCTGCCGCAGCACCCCTCAGCTCGAGAGCCCACTCCGCCAGCCCCCCATGGGCAACCTCAACCGGCCTCCGGGTCCCCCGAAAACTCGGCGCCCTAGTGAGGCCCGTCCAACCAAGCGCAGCCCCCGGGAAGCTTCACCCAGTCGTCTAGGCCGCAAGGACAACATGGCTGTTGTTGCTTCAGCACCGCCAGGCCTAGTGCCTCTGTGTGCCAGCGAAGCCTTGCCAGGAGTAGGCCGGGGTGGGGAATGGCGGGGCAAAGGTGCCAAGAGGCCTGTGAGAGACCGGCTTCTCAAGGCACGGGCCTTGAAGATCAGGGAGGAAAGAAGCGGGATGACAACCGATGACGATGCCATGAGTGAGCTGAAGTTGGGCCGCTACTGGAGCCGAGAAGAACGCAAGCAGCACCTGGCCCGAGCCCGGGAGCAGCGCCGGCGCCGTGAGCTGATGCTCCAGAGCAGGCTGGAAGCAGCAGGGGCATCCCCCGAGACCTCAGCCGTGGCCCTGGGCCACCGCAAGACGCTGAGGAAGCGGAGCCGCCGCATCCTAGACAACTGGCTGACCATCCAGGAGATGCTGGCCCATGGCAGCCGTGGGGCCGACGGCAGGCGGCTCTACAACCCCCTGCTCTCTGTCACTACTGTCTGAGGGGGAGTTCCACCCCCCCCGCCTCCACCTCCCACAAGGCCTGTTGCCCTGGCAAGGCTGGCCCCGCTGAGCTTGGGGCTGTGGGAGGCTTTGCCAGGCTTAGTCAGCCACAAGGACAAAATGGCCACCATTGCTTTTGCAGTACTGACCTTCGGTCCAAGTCTAGGGCCAAGGGTGGCTTTGCCAAGAAGAGTAGGCCACAGGGGGACGTGGCTGCTGTTGCCCTGGCGATACCCACCCCAGCCAAGCAAGGGCCTGGGAGGCTTTGCTGGGCCGAGCAAGCTGTGCGGGCAATGTGGCCGCTATTGGTCTGGCACTTTCTGCCCTAGCCTGGTGTGGGGAAGCTTCACTAGGTTCAGTAGGCCACAGGGACAATATAGCCACTGTCACCCTTCCCTGCTGGGGCTGGAGAGGTTTTGCCAAGAAAAGTAGGCAGCAGGGGCAAAGTGACCAAGACTGTGCCTGGGGAGGCTTTGTAGCCACTGTCACCCTGGTGCTGCCTGGCCTGGGCCCTGTAGAGGTGTTACCAGGCCAAGCAGACCACACGGACACCATGGCTACCAGTACCCCAGACTTTCAGGTGGAACAAGCGCCTGAAAAAACCCAGATGTCTGGGTTCCTTTTCTCCCAAGACCATGTACAGGGATGCACCCCCCCCCCCCCCCTATGGAAAAGCCTGGAAATGAATTGGGGGGGGGGGGGGGGGGGGGGGGGGACTAGCTGAAAGTGGGAACCCCCCAAGGGGAGGAGGTGTGCCACAGAACTGGGGCCTGGCTTTAGGAGGGGGTTGAACAAATGGAAGAGCCTGTATGGAGATGCTGGAAAAAGGGGTCCCCATGAGCAGAACCCTGACATCCATCCAGTGGGGATACCCCTCCCTCCAAGAAGCCAGGACCCCCTGCTTGCAGCTGCCCCCAGCCTATGGACAATGGTGGGAGGGCTAGGATTACCTGCCGCTCCCCCCCCCAGCACAAGGACAGGGGGGAGGGGGGGGAATCTCCCCTGCGGGGCTCGCTTGTGTCTGTGATTGTGGGTGTTTGCGGTTTGCCATCTGTATCTCTTGGGGAAGAGGAGTGACCCAGGTGCCTAAGGCCTCCCTACCTCCTTCCCTGACCCCAACCTCCCCCTTCCCTCAGTGGCCAGGGGCCCCAGGTGCCTAGAACCTTCCCCTCCCCCAGAGCACAGAGAACCTAGGCATTCAGGTTCCCCCGATGCTCATCCCTATCAGATGCCCCCCTCCCCCACAGCCAATGCCTAGGGAACCTAGGGCACACCCTGCTCCCTCCCAAGTTCCCTGTAGCCCATGCCAGCAAGGAAGTCCGGTGTCCTTGCCTCACCCACCTTCCATGCTCCCCACCTTTCCAACACTGAGATTGAACCTAGGTACCCTAGCTCTCAGCCCTTGCCCCTCTTCTTCTCCCCCAACCCTGGAGGGAACCCAGGCATCTTGGCTCCCCCTGCATACCTCTTCAATGCCCAATGGACCCAGACGCCCGCGGTCCCCGCCTCCCCCCGTAGCTCCCCTCCAATGCCCCGAGGAACCCAGGCGTCTTTGCTCCCCGCCCCACCCCCCCAACCGGAAGGGAACCCAGGCGTCCAGGTCCCCCGCGCCCCTCCTCTTGCCTTGTCTCTTCACCCCACGCCCGCCCTCAGTAGGGGGTTCCTTGGTTGTACAGCGCGGTGCGGGTGGGGGCGGGGGAGGTCCTCCCGGACGCCTGGGTCCCGGGGGCGCCGTGAGAATAAAGCGCCGGGTGGTTTTTACTCGTTTCAAGTCGTCGCCTCCGGGTTGTTGCTTTCTGGAGGGGGGGTCACCCCCAGAGCCCCCCATCCTCTACCGCTTCCACCCCAGAACCAGCGGCATTGGAGGGGGGGAAAACCACCTCGGGGCGGGGCTTGGGGGTTAGGCCCACCCACCCAGCCTGGGAGCCTGGCGACTGTGTTTGACTTCGGGCCACCCGGAGCCAGGTAGTGAGGAGCTCCACCCCAGAGCCCGCATTGGAGAGGGAGCAGGAAACAACCCGGAGTCAGGCTTGGGGTCAAGCCCCTGCCCCAGAAGAGCCCGGACGCCTGCGCTCTTTAATCAATCCAATCAAGATGAAGAAACCAGGAAATGACAGTAATGGTAACTGCGGGGTGGAGGCGGCTGTTCCGGCGGTGCCCCCCCCCCCACCCCAGCGTTTTGGGTTAGCTTGGCTCCGAGCCGCCCCCACTCCCCTCGCAGAGAACCCAGACGTCCACCCTCAACCCCACCCCCATCTGAGGACACTACTTCAAAGAAGCTAGCAGCACTACACCAGAGACATCGCCTTCTTTGCTCTCATTGGTCCTCGTGACTGTCACTCCATGCCCTTCAGGGCTATGATTGGTGCTGAGGGTGAGTGGGCGGGAGAAACCATCACGGGGGGGGGCTCCTGCTCAGGATTGGCTCGGCAGACGATGCCGCCTCCTGTCTACTGATTGGCTTCTTGGAGCCCAAGCAAACGCCAATCGAGGGATTCTAGACTGTGATTGGCCGGGATTTGGTCCTGCCTCTTAAACCATGTGATTGGCTGCGTCCACCATGGGGGCGAGACTAAGGAGTCTATCATTTGATTGGGTAGAAGTAGGGATTAACTCTGCAGCCACGCTCGTGACTGGCTAATGCACAGGGTGTAGGCGAAACCAAACCCTCCATGTTGCCCAATAGGAAGCTGAGGCCATGGGCGGGCGGGGCTAGCCGGCACCGCTTGTTTGGCAGCCAGGCGGAGACGGGACTTCACCTTCCCTCCTGCTTCCCCATTGGCAGAGCTGGAAGCCAGAGGCTCCTGGCCTCTGATTGGCCTACGGGCCTGTCCAGCGGGGCCAAGTTGGTCTCCGATTTGCCTGGCTTGGCCCGAGGGGAGGGCAAGTGTGGCTTCCTGTGCCCTGCCCCTTTCCCCCGGCGGCCCCGCATGGAGCTGGACCTGGAGTGGCCGAGCAAGAGCCATGAACATCCGCAACGCGCGGGTGCGGGGGAGGGTTTGGGTGTCGGCGGGGGGGGGCGGTGAGGAGCCCGGACGCCTGGGTCTCTTGGGAGTTGGGGGGCGGGTGAGGGCCCGGATGCCTGGGTCCGCTGCCCTCTCACCTGCCCTCTCTACCCCCCGCAGCCCGAGGACTTGATGAACATGCAGCACTGCAACCTGCTGTGTCTGCCCGAGAACTACCAGATGAAGTACTACTTCTACCACGGCCTGTCTTGGCCACAGGTGCGCCCGGACTTCTCGGTTCCTTGGGAGGGTGGGGTCTGGCGGGGTGATAGTAGGGACTAGGAGCCCGGACTCCTGGGTTCTCGGGGAGGGGAGGGGGCTTGAAACCAGGATGCCTGGGTTCCTTCCCAGCTCAGGGAGGCTGGCCAAGGCAGTGGATAGGAGCCCAGGCTGGTTTGACAGGGCCCTCCCTGTCGCTCCAGCCACCACCCAGGAGATGCCCAAGGGTATTTCATACCTCATTAAAGGTATTAAATAAATGCCTCACCCCTTCCTCCCAGCTGGAACCCCGGCCCTCCCCCATTCCCCTGGCCCTATGAGGGGGGGGTGCTCTGGGTCCGGAGTGAGGGGCACAGAGAGGATTGGGGGGATCCCCTTGCCCCCTAATTTGTATCTGCTCCCCCAGCTGTCCTACATCGCTGAAGATGAGAATGGGAAGATCGTAGGCTATGTACTGGCCAAGATGTGAGTGGGGTCACGGGCTGCAGGTTGGGAGTGAGGGGCACTGCTGTGCCATATGCGGCAGGCTGCGGGTCAGAAGTAATGCTGAGGGACACCATGAGGCTACAGGAGGGCTGCAGGTTGGGAGTGAGGGGCACCAATATGGGGGTGGGGTTGCTGAGTGGGTCTATAGTTGGAGGTGGGGCTGTAGATTGGGAGTGAAGGGCACCATGAGGCTATCAGCAGGGCTGCAGGTCAGGAATGAGGGACATTGTGGGGCTGTAGAGGAGGCTACGGGTTGGGAGTGAGGGGCACTGCAGACCCCCACCATGGGACTGAGCTCCTTCATTTGCTCACCAGGGAGGAAGACCCTGATGATGTCCCCCACGGACACATCACTTCTCTGGTGAGTCCTACCTCCCTTCCCCACCCCGGGCACTTAGTTTGGTGGGGGGGCACATGGGAGTCTGGGGATTTTCTCCCATCCCCAAGGAGATGATGGAGGTTTGGGGAGGGGATCTGGAGCAGGTGAGGGAGGAGGGCAGATGCAAGTGGGGCTGGGAGCCCAGACTCCTAGGTTCTCTGGAGTCTGTTGGGTGGGAAGGAGCAGGAGAGTGCTGGGAGCCTGGATGATAGGGTTCTTTGGGAGAGGGTGGGACGTGAGAAGGGGTCTGGAACCCTGATGCCTGAGATCCCTAGTTTGCAGGTCTGGGGAGGCTGGAAGCCCAGACACCTGGGTTCTCTGGGAGTGGGTGGGGGTTTTGAATTGAGAACAGGGGGCTGAGAACCAAGATGCCTAGTTTCTCTGGGAGGGGAGTGGGGACTGGGGGGGTTAGGAGCCTGGATGCCCAGGTTCCCTAGTTCAGAGGTCTGGGAGGGGCTGGATTCCTCGATGCCTGGGTTCTCTGGGACAGGGGTGGGGACTGGGGGGTACCTGACCATCCTCTCCACCCCCAGGCAGTGAAACGCTCTCACCGGCGCCTAGGGCTGGCACAGAAGCTCATGGACCAGGCCTCTCGTGCCATGATTGAAAATTTCAATGCCAAGTACGTGTCTCTGCATGTCCGCAAGAGGTGAGTGACCCCTAGCCCCTGCCTGGAGTTCCCTGGGGTCCCTTGGGTCTAGTCCTGTATCCCCCCTACCCTGGTCCTGCCTTCCCCCAGCCATGTCCATAGGGCTGCAGGTGACCAAAGGGGCAGTGACTCCTGACTTTTAACCCTATAATGACTCTCATCCCCCACACAGTATAGTGGCGAGTAACTCCTGACTATTGAGCTCATGGTGATCTTGATCTTACACACATGCATACGTGAGCCTTGACCTTTGACCTCCTCACAGTGACATTGACCGTCCATGCATTCGCCACAAGGGTGTGAGCCCTGACCTCTGACCCCACAGTTACACTGACCACTACACCCCATAGTGATGAGTGGCCCCTGTCCTTTGACCCCATGGTGACCTTGAGCCCCCACACACACTGGGGAGGGGTTTTGACTTTTGATCCCATGGTGATCCTGCCTCCTTATACCATTATGCCAAGGGGTTGTGATCTTGACCACCTCATGGTGTCATGGTGGTGGCTGATCCCTGTTCCCCCTCTGTGGGTCACCACTCATTCTATGACCTCTGACCCCTGAACTCTGAAGCCACACCAACTATCTGAGTGGAGCGGGGGGTAACCTCATGACCCTGCCCTGTGACTTACGCTCTTCTAAACCTCTTCCTGCCTCACCAGGAGTGGGAGCTGCCCCGTCAGATATGCCCCCTGGGGAGAGGGCAAATACTGTGCCTTAGGGAGCCCTGGGGCAACACCCCCCACCACCTAATACCCCTCTTGTCTTGTAGCAACCGGGCAGCTCTGCACCTCTACTCCAACACCCTCAACTTCCAGTGAGTCCATGGGGGGTGATGGGATAATGGTGGCCCCTGGGGAATGATGTGATAGCAAAGGACTGGGGGTGACAGGCTTGTGGAGGATCCAGGGGGAGAGCCGGGGGGGTTAGTAGGGGTGAAGCCTGGGGGTGATGAGATAGTGGAGGACTGCCAGCGGGGACTGGCTACGGGCATTGGAGGGAGCTATGGGACTGTCTGTGGCAGTCAGGTCCTGGGCTCCCCCTTTAATATTTCCACCCCATTAATAAGAGGCCACCTGTAGGATCAGCGAGGTGGAGCCTAAGTACTATGCGGATGGGGAGGACGCCTATGCCATGAAGAGGGACCTCACACAGATGGCTGATGAGGTGGGGAGCTTCCCCCATAGCCCTATAGTACCCCTCACTCCTGGCCTGCAGCCTCATCACCCTTGTTTTGCCCTGTTACAGCTACGGCGCCAGCTGGAGCAGAAGGAGCGCTCTCCTCCAGCCCCCCCAAGCCCTGGAGACCCCAAGCCCCCAGCAGGTGGTGGGGGCCCCGAATGGGGACCTGTGGGGCCAGGGGCCCCTGAGGATAGTGGCGCCGACAGCAAGGACCTGAGCGAAGTGAGTGAGGCTACAGAGAGCACTGACATCAAGGACAGCTCTGAGGCTTCTGACTCAGCCTCCTAGGGCTCCCTGCTACCTCCCACCCCCCTTTGGACTTGAAGGGTGGGGGGAGAATAAAGTTGCCCCCATTCCCCCGCCCTGTGTGTGGCTCTTGATTTCTGGCCCCCTCCGCCTGGGGGCTGCTGCGTGTGTGGAGGCAGTTATAGGCAGTGGCATACAGGTGGTGAGGTTGGAGGAGCTTGAGGAAGTGAGGGTTGGGGGGGGCCTCTGAGCTCACTGGAGGGATTTGGGGTGAGGGTGGTTCTGGTGGGCAGGGGTGAGGTAGTGGGGGTAGTTGAGGGGTCTGAGGAGGTGGGTTCTGTGGACACAGTGAGGTAGTTGGGAGTAGTAATGAGGTGGGTATATGGTTGGGTGGCTACGAGGAGGGTGGGTGTTGGGGGCCTGGGGAGTTGTGAGGTGGTTGGGGGTTTGGGGTGGGAGTAAGGGGTACCCTAGGGGTAGGGGCAATTCCAGGCTTGTCAGTTGGGTATTGAGCAGGTGGGGCAGTTCCAGGATCCCTTTCCTCCGGGGTGTATTGCGGGTCTTATTCCGCGGGGGGAAGAGAGTTAATTTAACCCCCAGTGGCTCTGGGGGAGGCAGGAGCCTCCCTCTCCCATTGGCTCCCGGGCATTGAGCCCGGTACTCCTCCCCTTCCAGCATCGCCCCCTTACGCCGTGGTCTCAGCGTCCATCAGCTCCGCCCTTTCCTGTGTGCCGATTGGCCAACTTCTTCCCCCTCCACCGTCCCGATTGGTTCAACTCATCCCCACCTCAACGCGAAGAAAAGTGGGGGGGGGCTTGTGGAGGGCAGGGCCGCCATGGGAGACCGCGGGCTGCTTTCGAGGGCCGAGGCGCTGCGGCTCGAGCCGCCCACGTGGTGTCACGCGTGTCACGCCCTGCTCTACGCGCCCTGCTCCGGGCGCCTCTTCGGTCGAGTCCCGCTGCGCTTCGCCCTCCTGGTCAGCGGGGGACGGGGGCAATGGGAGGGGCTGAGAGCAAGGGGTACGGAGGGCGGCAGGCACGTGGGCTGGCTTTTGAGGGGCTGGGCGCAGATGTGGAAGAAGTGGTGGGTGCGTCGGGGGCTGGATATGGGGAAGGGAGGGGGAAGATTTTGGATGGCTGGGGGAATTGGTTGGGTACGGGGGCTGGTGACATTTGGGAGGCAGTTAGGGGCTGGACATGGTCTTTGGGAGGCAGATCTTGGGAGTGAGGGAGAGGGACATTTTTGGGGGACCTGGACTTGGGGGCGGGGACAGGTTTTGAGCGTGGCTACTAGAGGGGGCGGGGCCTGGGTACGGGACGCTGACGGGTGCGGCTGCTGGAGGAGCAGGGCCTGCTCGCCCTGCTTCGGGCGAATATACTCGGGGGGTGTGGCCTGGAGTTAAATGGGGATGTGGAGGGCGTGGTTTGGGGGCCATGGTGACTTGGCGATTGGGCTGCTGGAGTGGGTGTGGCCTCCTGGCCCAGTCTCTGGTTCAACCCCCAGATGCAGCTGCGCTTCGACGGCCGCCTGGGTTTCCCTGGAGGCTTTGTAGACCTCCGTGACGGATCGCTGGAGGCGGGGCTGCTGCGGGAGCTGCTGGAGGAGCTAGGCCCGGGAGCGACTGGGCTGGAGGTGGGGCCAGAGGAGCACGCGGGGGCACGGCCCGGCTCCTCCGACGAGCCCCGGCCTGGCCAGCGCCTCGTGGCCCATCTCTACGTCAAGCAGCTCCAGCCCGAGCAGCTGCGGGACATCGAGGAGGGGGCAGCGCGAGCCCCGGACCACGGCCTGGAGGTCGGCGGGCCTATGGGGGCCGGGGGCGTGGTCAGGGCCGTAAAAGGAGTAAGGTGCACGGGGTAGGGTCAGAAGGTGAGGCGGGGACAGAACCAAAAAGGGGGTGTGGTTAAGAGGTGTGGTGGTGGTGTTAAAAGGGGCGGTGGCGGACAGGGGGGGGCAGGGTGCGAGTGGCCAGAAGTAAAAGGGGGCTGGGGCTATTGGGGGTGTGGCCTGAGAATAGGGTGCTGGGACAAGGTGGTATTAGGGGTGGGATTAGGAGGGGGCGAGGTCAGGGGAGCTAAAGGGGCAGGGCATGAGGGAAAGGCTGTGGGAGCTAGAGGCAGGGTGGGGGAGCTGTAAGGTGTGGGTGGGCCTACAAGAGGGGGAGCCGAGGCCTCGGGACCAGGGCTTACGCTTGGTTGCTTCCACTCTCGCAGGTGCTGGGGCTGGTGCGGGTGCCGCTGCACACGCTGTGGGACGGGTCGGGACTCCCCGAGTTCCTGCAGCAGCGCTTCGTGGGCTCTGCCCGGGACCAGCTCCTCGATGCTCTGCACCGCCTGAACCTGGTGCCTGGCCATGAGCTGGAGCGGGCACTAAGCCTGGCAAGACGGAGCCCTAACTCCCAGTGCCACCAGGAGGGGGACCTAGGCGGCAGGGGAACCTGAGTGTTGAGGGGGAGGGAAACTAGGTATCGGGGTCACGGGGGGGTGGGGTGGGGTGGAGGGTAACTAGGTGTCCAAGGAACCCAGGAGTCCTGGGAGGGATTGGGAACCCAGGCATCCCGACTCCGGGTGTGGACCCACGCAGACATCACAGAGTGGATTTAAGGGCTGCCAGATCTCAAGGAGGGTGCCCCTTTCAAGGCACAGGGGTGTGTTGCAATGGATTGTGGTCATCAAGGGGTTAAATAAAGGTGTCTGCAAAGCTGGACTTAGAGTGAGTTATTACTGGGGGGGGCACTCCGCACCAATCCGCAGCCGCGTGCCTATGGCGGCACGGTGCCCCTTACCCCCCTATGTTGGCAGGGCTGGGGCTCAGCACTGCGGGGGGTGGAGCACCTGGCCCGCCTGGCACAGAGGAGGAGGGCCTGCCTGGGAAGGGGCGCAGCCTTGCACAAAGCCACGCCCCTTCCAGCCTTGCGCGGGGCCAGGCGCGGAGGTAGCAGGCTGGGGACCCTCCTAGCCCTGGATCGGGCCCCGTGATGAGCACCCACGGGAAGCTGCGCAAGGCTGAATATGACGCGCAAGTCAAAGGTGGGCGTGCAGTCCCAGGCACCTGGATTCTTTGAGGCCGGGGGGAGCCTGAACGCCTGGGTTCCCGGAGTTGGGGGGGAGGCGGACGCCTGCGTTCTTTGGGACCAAGGAGCCCGGACGCCTGAGTTCTCTCCGGCTCTGCAGTGGAGGCTAGGGGTAAAACTAGAAGGTTTAGGAGCCCCGACTCCTGGGTACCCTAGGAGCGGAGTGGGGGCTGCAGGTCGGGGTGGCTCCCAGATGCCTGGGTTCTCTCTTCCCCTTTCGGGCAAGGGGGAGGGTGCAGATGTGGCTCTGGGGTTGGTCCAGATTCTAGAGTTGAGCCAGGATGCCTGGGTTCTCCCTCCCCATCCCCACCCCCACTTCCAGTGGGTGAGGACCCAGGTGTCCTTGAGGTGCAGAGCTCAGCCCATTATGGGGGAGGGAGAGCGGGGACCCACCCCCACCAGTTCCTCTCCAGGCTCTGCTTCCTCCCCAGCACTTGGTGCCCCTCCCCCTGGGGAATCCCCGCAGCCTTTGGAGCAGGCAGAGAACCCAGGTGTCCGGCCCCCCACAGACATTAACCCGATTTAAGAAACCGAAGAAACCCCTTTGTTTCCTCTCTGGAGGAAGAGCCCCAGGCCTGGGTCCTCTGGGTGAGGAGTGTGGGGGCAGCGGTTAAAGCAGGGGGGGCTGGGAGCCTGGATGCCTGGGTTTTTTTCTGCCCCCGCCCCAAAAGAGGAAGTGTGGGGGAAGGGCAGGAAGTGTGTGTGTGGGGGGGGGTGGCATTTCCTCACTGCTACCCTGGGAGCATAGCCAAGGTCCAGGCCCCTCCCCACTAAGCCCTGAGCTCCTGTGCCCTTTCTGCCCCCCCCTCTTGGGCTTCACTATATTTCTCTCCCAGATGCTTGGGTTCCCTCCCAGTTTAGGGGTTGTGACCTGCATGCCTGGTCCCATCCGAGGGCAGGTGGTTGCAGGCCTAAATGTCTGGGTCTTCTCCAGGGCAGGAGGGTTGGGTCCTTTTGCAGTTGAAGAGTCACAGGCTTGGACACCTGGGTCCTTTCACAGTGGCAGGGTGTGGGTGGGGTCACAGACTCAGTTGCCTGGGTTCTTTCTTGGGGGTTATGGGCGCAGATGCCTAGGTTCTTTCTCAATTTAGGGTTGTGGGCTCAGATGCTTGGGTTCTTTTCCAGCTGGAGGATCACAGGCCAGGACACCTAGGTTCTTCCTCAGTTGGAGATCCCAGAGCCAGATGCCTGGGTCCTTTCCCAGTTGAAAGGTTCTGCACTCAGACACCTGGGTTCTCTCCAGGGTTGGGGGGGGTCACAAGCCAGACACCTGGGTTCTCTTCCATTTTGCAGGGGCCCAGACCTAAACTCCTGTGTTCTTTCTTAGGGGGCCCTGGGCATCTGGGTCCCTTCTGAGTTGAGGGGTCCCAGACTCAGATACCTGGATCTTCTCAGGGGGGCGCTGGGTCATTTCCCAGTTGGAGGGTCATGGGTCTAGATACCTGGGTTTTTTCTCAGTTGGAAGTCCCAGACTTCAATGCCAGGGGTCTTTCTTAGGGGTCAAGGACGTGGATGTCTGGGTCCTTTCTTGGCAGTAATGGGCTTGGACACCAGGTTTCTTTCTGAGTTGGGAGGGTTGCAGGCCCAGATGCCTGGGTCCTTTTCCCAGCTGAGGGTGGTTCTGGATCCAGGCACCTTTCCCATCTGGGGGTCCCAGGCACCTGGGTTCTTTCGCAGTGTGGAGGGTCATGGACACATACGCCTGTGTTCTTTCTCAATTGGGGGTTATGGGCCCTAATGCCTGGGTCCTTTCCCAGTGGGGGGGGGCAGGCCCAGATGACTGGCTTCCCCCTGATTCTCCTCCCTTCTTCCCCCTTTCCCAGAACTACGTTCCCAGCTGGGTGAGCAACTGCGGGGGCTGGAGACTCAGGCAGAGGCGAAACAGCAGTTGCTGCAGGACCTGGGTGACTTCCTGCGGCGCAAGGGGGAGCTGGAGTTGGAATATGGGCGTGGACTGGAGCGAGCAGCTGAGCGCCTGGGAGCCCGGCTGCGGGAGCACCCTGCAATGCGGTGAGGGGGGCTGCAGATTAGATGTGAGGGGCACCTCACTAAGGGGTGGGGCTGTGGGTCAGGGGTGAGGGGCACCATAATGAAGTGGAGAGGCTGAAGGTTGGGAGTGAGGGGCACTGCTGTCCCCATAGGCGAGGGGACCAGGACCTGCCATCCGGGCTCCAGTGCTGCCAGGCTGTCCTGCTCCAGGCACGCCAGGCTGGGCGGGAGCATGGGGCCCTAGGTGAGGCCTGCGTGGGACCCCTCAACCTGGCCCTGGCACAGCTCAGCGATGATGTGGGGCGCCTAACCAAGAAGGTGAGTGCTGGGGGGGCGGGTCTGTGGGTCGGGAGTGAGGGGCACCGTTATGGAGGAGGGGCTGGGGGTTGAGACCAGAACGGCAGCAGGGCTGAAAGTGGTTAACCGCCTGAAGGGCCGGGTCCCTTCTGTGGCCCTGCCCCCTCCTGGTTATGCCCCGCCCCATGCAGGCCAAGGAGCTGCAGCAGCGCAGCCAGGAGGACCTGCTGGCAGCAGTGGCCGAGGTGCAGCCGGTGAGTGGCAGCAGGGCTTTGGCTTTGGGTCGGGGTTAGCGTTGCCCCGCCCCCTCATCTTGCAGGGGTACCAGGAATTCTTCGTGGAACTGGTAGGGGGTGTGGCTTGCAGTTACCCGCCCTCTCCCACACGCATAGAGCAGATGTACCAGCTGTTCTTCACTCCCGCCCTAACGGCGGGGCCTCGAACTGGGGGCGCGGCTCAGGGTTACCCCGCCCACTCACCAGCAGCTGCCCCTTGTTAAATCGCTAGTGGGCGGGGCTTGGCGTTACAGCACCCTTAGCCACTAGGTGTGCCCAAGGGGCGGGGCTTGGGGCGGGGAATAGCGTTACCGTTCCCTAGGCCCAGGTTGAGCGGCTGGGGGTAGGGTTCGCACCAGTGGGCGTAGCTCCTCTGACCCCGGCCCTGCCCCAGGCCCTGCGCACCTACCAGGGCTACCAGGCAGAGGCGCTGAGCGCTGAGGCGAAGCTGCGGGAGGCCGAGCGGCAGGAGGAGAAGCGCCGGGGTCGTCCCAACCCCTCCAGCGCCCCCCCGGGACCTCCAGCGGGGGTCGGCGCCAAAACTCCGCGGAGGGGCTCAATGACCAAGGGGGAGCGACTGGTGGAGAAGGTGAGGGGGCGGGGCTTGGGGCCAGTGGGACTTGCAAGGGGCAGGGCCTGATAGTGAGGAGCAGGGCTTGAGGGAGGGCTGGGTTTGTGGAGGGGGCGAGGCTTGGGCAGGGGATTGGGCTGTGGGGGTGGCTTGGTAGAGTTTGAATGGAGCCTGGGGCAGGGGTGGCTGAGGGGTGGGGCTTGAGGCCATTTGTCGTGGCCTGGCGGGGGCAGGGCGTGGGTAGTGTGGACTATCCGCTGTTTGCACAGCGCCTGGTACGGGCGCAGGAGGCACAGCTGAAGGCGGCCAAGGCGCGCAATGACTACCTGCTCCTGCTGGGGGCAGCCAATGCCCGTCTGCGTGTGCACTTCCTGCATGACCTCGACCATCTGCTTGATGTACGTGAGACCAAGGTGACCTGGGGGGCCCCACAGCCCCCTCTTCCAGTCCTGGAAAACCAGGAGAGGGACCCAGGTGTCTAGGAATGCCCCCTACGGCCCTCTCCCACCCCCAGGGAACCAGAAAAAGGACTTGGGCATCCAGGAGCCACTTTCCCCCACCCCAGCCCTGCTGAAACACCCCTAGCTGCAGAAGGCAGGAAACCCTATCCCTAGGAAACCAGGAGAGGGTCCCAGCCTCCCCCCATCCCAACCCCAAGGAAACAGAGAGGGATCCAGGTGTCTAGGAACCCACTCCACACTCCCGCCTGGGACACCCAAAACTTACCCACGCCCCAGGAAGTCAGGAGTGGGACTCAGGTGTCTGGTACTCTCCTTGTCTGCCCCAGTCCCAACCCTGGGAAACAGAAATGGACCCAAGTGTCCAGTAGCCCAGCTTTCTTCCCCTAGGCCCAGGAAACTGAGACACATCCAGGCATCTAGGAAATCCCCTGTGCTGAGGGTCAGATTGAGGTTCACCATGGGGCTGTATGGGGGTGCTGTAGGTGAGGAGTGAGGGGCCCAATAAGGAGAGCTATGGATCCAGAGTGAGGGGCATCATAGGGTTAAAGGCAGGACTTCAAGTATTAGGGGCACCAGTGAAGGAGCAGGGGGCTGCAGGTCAAGTGTGAGAGGCACTGTGGGTTGGGAGAGCTGCAGTTTGGGAATGAGGGGTGCTGGAGTGGTGGCTGTGGGTTTGGAGTAAGGGGCACCAGTAGGGGGGGTTGCGGGTGGGAATGAGAGGCACCAGTCCACTCTCACCTCTGCCTCCCTTGGCTCCCAGTGCTGTGACCTGGGCTTCCACACTGGCCTGGCCCGGACTCTCCAGCGCTACATGGGGGCTGAGCGTCGGGCCCGGGGTGGGCCACTGGGAAGGCTGGAGGGGCTGGATGGGGCCGTGCGAGGCCTTGACCCCTCCGGAGACAAAGCCAAGGTCATGGAGGCCAATCCCAGTGCCTACTGCCTACCCCCTTCCTTCGAGTACCAGCCCCACGAGGGTGATGAGGTGCGTGGGTCAGGGAATGGGGGAGGGGGTGTATGAGGTGTGCAGATATGAACGTGCAAGTGGCCATGTGTATGCTGAGGGGAGGCTTAGATGTGAGTGCACTAGGGGCGGAACGGGCTTGCCCAGGCTTGTTCAAAGGGGCCATGAGTGATTTGGGGGGAAGGAGGGGTGCATGTGCACTGACATGGGGGTCATGTGCACAAGCGGGATGTGTGCAAAAGACCATGGGTGTGCAGGTTGTGGGAGGGGCCCAGGTACATGCAGGCATATGCAAGGGGCTTGCGTACATCTGCATACAAGGGGCTGGGCCTGTGAAAGGGATGCGTGCTGGTATGTGTATGCACATGCGATCTGTGCTTCCATGTGCCAGGGGTTGCATATGGGAAGGTCGTGTGTGCAAAATGGCATGTGCATGTACAGGTGTGTGTGAGGGTGGGGGCATAGAGGAGTCCAGGATTGGGGGGGAGGGCATCCATGACTCTACCCCCCTCCCTACCCAATGACTCCACTCCCCCAGGTGGCCGAGGTGGTGGCCGAGGGATCCCTGCGCGCAGAACTGTCCCAGCGCCTCCAGCAGCTGCAGACCCGCCTTAGTGCTCTTGACCTGGAGAAAGAGGAGGTGGGGGGGGGGGGGGT
>NW_005842545.1:946636-953160 GCF_000455745.1 Alligator sinensis
GGTGGGGGGCTGGGTGGTAGGTGGGGCCCAGATGGCTGTGGCCAGGGAACCCGTTAAATCAGGTAGCCATTTTGAATGGCCCGGGGAGTACCCCAAAGGATTCTGGGAGCCACTTCTGACGATTCTTTGCTCCCAGCTGAGCAAGACGCTCCAGGCAACACTAGGCAGCCTTGCAGAGCTGATGGGGACTGAGGAGCATGATGGGTTGGAGCTGGGAATCCAGGAGTCCCAGGATCTCACCCCCACCCGGACCCCCCCAGGGAAACGCCGGGCCCAGCTGCAAGAGACAGAGAGCTTCTATCTGGCGGTGCGGTGCCCCTCACTCCCAACACTCAGCCCCTACAGTGGTGCCCTCACTCCCAATCTGCAGCCCCCTTGTTGCTCTGTGATGCTGCTCACTCCCTCCCCACTCTCCCCACAGAAGCTGAGCGACTTTCTCCAGGACCGAAGCATCCAGGCTAAGTTGGAGTCCAAGAGGGATCAGCTGCAGGCAGCACTCAAGCGGGGCGAGTTATGGCGGGACTGTGGGTTGGGAGTGAGGGGCACTGCCACACCGTACGGGGGAAAGAACCCAGACGTCAGGGCCTTACGTCTCTTCTCTCTCTTCCCAGCAGCCTCAGCAGAGAAGCTGGGCAGGTGAGTGTGGTAGGGTACCCCCCCCCAAACCACCAGATCTCACATGTCTTCCTTCCCGTCAGGACCCCCCAGCACCTGCGGTGTCCTCGGCCCCTGTCGCAGTGTCCTGGGCAGGGCTTCCCCAGTGACCTGGAGACCTTTGTACAGGTACCTCCCCACAGCTCCATGGTGCCCCACATTCCTGACCCACAGCCCTTCCTTCATGGTGCCCCTTATTCCCAACCTCTAGTTCCCTCCTTCATAGACCTCACTCTTGACATGCTCTCAGTGCTGGGGCTGGCATCAAGCTGCTGGTGGTGGGAGGGAATCCAGCCTCTTCACTGTGAGGGAGGGAGCTTGGGGAAGGGACAGGGCCTGATCCTCCCTCCCTCCCTCCCTCCCCAGAGCACAGGGGAGCCCATCCCCCTGGTAGTGAAGAGCTGCATCCGCTACATCAACCTGCATGGTAAGCACCCAGATGCCTGGGTTCCCCCCACACCCCCAGCTCCTGGATTCCCCGTAGGGTCCCAGATGCCTTGGTTCTATGCCCCCCAGGTCTTGGACACCTGGGTTCTACAACCTTCTCCCCACCCCTGCCCCAGCTCCCGGATGTCTGGGTTTCATGTCTTCCCTCCCTTCCATTCCTGGACACCTGGGTTCTGTGCCTCTCAAATTCCAGACTCCTGGATTCCACCCGTCCCACTCCCAAACACCTGGGTTCCACACCCACCCCTGCTTCCTGGATGCCTGGGTGTTGTGTGTGTATGTATGTGTCCCTGATCTTGGATGCCTCAGTTTCACGCCCCCCACCCATCCCCACTCCTGGATGTCTGGGTCTCATGGCCCAATCTGAGCTTCTGGACACCTGGGTTCCTCCACCCAGGGCTGCAGCACGAGGGGATCTTCCGCGTCCCAGGGTCTCAGGTTGAGGTGTCGGAGCTGCGCAATGCCTTTGAGAGAGGTGGGGGCAGGGCTTTGGGGGCCAAGGGTGTGGCCTTGGAAAGGAAGCAGGGCTTGGAAGGGAGTAGTAGGGGTAGATCTTGATGGGATGTGGCCTGGGGGTTAGGGATGTGATGTAGGTTTAGAATTGTGGCTATGGGGCAGGTGGTGGAGCCAGGGCTTGGACAACTTAGTGGGTGGATCTGGGAGAGGTCTTAGCTTGGGGGCATAGCCTGGTTTGAGGGCATGGCTGACAAGGGGCCTTGGCTGTGGGAGACAGGGTGTGGCCAGGCCAAGGGAGTGGGGTTGGACAGGGAGTTCTAGGGGCAGATCCTAGGGGTCTCAGCCCAGGGCTGGAGGGTGGGGCCAGGTCTAGGGGCATGGCCTGTGCTAAATGCACCCCTTCCTGCCAGGTGAGGATCCACTGGCAGACCCTGTGACCCCCATCAGCCTGGACTCGGTGGCTGGGGCCCTGAAACTTTTCTTCCGGGGGCTGCAACCCCCCCTGCTGCCCCCTGAGCTCTACAATGACCTCATTGCCACTGACCGTGAGTGTGCGAGGCTGGGGAGTGGGGCCTGGCTGTGAGCATGGGGCGGGTGACATGTGTGGGAGTATGGGGCCATGCGGTGCCCCTCACTCCCTGACCCCCTCTCCTACAGAGCTGCCCACTGGCCCCTACCGCCTGGCTCAGCTCCACGCTGTCTTGTCCAAGCTCTCGGCCCCGACGCTTGTGCTGCTGCGCTACCTGTTCGCCTTCCTCAACCAGTGAGTGCCCCACTGTCACCAGTCTAGCCAGTGAGGACCTCCCAGTACTAGCAGTGCTGCCAGCCAGGGTTTCCCAGTACAACCAGTCAGTCTAACCAGTAAGTGGGGGTGGCTGGGCTGCAGGGAGGCAGCTCTAAGGCCCTGCTGACTTTTTTCCAGTCCTCCCAAGCTGTCCTAGCCAGTCATTCCTAGTCCTTACTTCAGTTGGATCCAGTGTAACCAGTAAGCATCATGGCTGGACTTCCCAACACCCCAGACTGTCCTAGTGATTCCCAGTGCTCCCAGTCTCCTCTCAGTGACTCGTGGTACCCAGCCTTTTCCAGTTAATTCATGTCACTCCTAGTCTCCTCCCAATCCCTCCCAGTATCCTGAAATGCTCGCAAACCTGTCCCTGTCATTCCCAGTCCCTTCCTAGTCTCCCCCCCAACCCCACCAGTGACCCCAGTGTCCCCCAGCCTGTCCCAGTCCCCCCCCAGTGATTCCCTAGCCTCCCCCCAGCCTGTCCCAGTACAGCGACGAGAACCTGATGGATGCGCACAACTTGGCTGTGTGCTTTGGGCCAGCACTGGGGGGTCTTCCACCTGGCACCGACCCCGTGGGGGCTCAGCCCCGGTTCGACGCGGCTGTGGCAGCCCTGGTACTGCAGCCTGATGCTGCCTTCCCTGCTCCCCCTGCGCTGTCCGGGCCCGTCTACGAGAAGTGCATGGCGCTACATGTCGATGACGGAGACTGGTAAGGGGGCAGGGCTTAGGGGTGGGGGCAGAGTCTTGTGGGGAAAGTGCTAATGGGGGCTGAGGGGTGGGGCCTGGATGGGGAGGGGTCCCTTGAATGTGGGGAAGGTGTTGGGGAAAGGGTTAACTGGGTATGGGCTTAGGGGTGGGGCCTGGAGGCTCTAGGGGGTGGAGTTTATTGCAGGCAGGGGTTAATTGGGGGTTGGTGGGGGGAATATTTTGAAGGGGAAGGGGTTAACTGGATTGGCAGGGGTGGGGCTGGGTTTGGGCAGAAGGGTGCTAACCGTGGTAGGCAGGGCTTTGGGAGAGGGCGGGGCCTGGCCTTTCACACCCCTCCCCTACAGTGACTCGCAGCAGCTGGAGGGTGTGGCTGAGGAAGGTGATGCCCCCCCAGGAACCTCGCCCTCTGCCCTACCCATATCATGTGATGACCTCCCAATGGCCCCTGGTGAGTTCAGAAGGGGGTAGAGTCTTGGTGGGTGTGAGAATCTCTGTGAGCTGAGGGGGAGGGGGACTGAACCATGAGAGGGGTGAGTGTACGGGGAGGGCAGATGCATGTGAATCCTCATGCTTGCATGAGGAAGGGAGATGCAGCCTCCTGCTAGTCTGTGCGTATGAACCAAGCCCGCCGCCTCCCAGGGGCCCCAGGACGCAGTGCCCCACAAAAACTGATTTAACCCCCACCAGGCCCACAGCGATGGTGGGGACGTCCGGAGGTGAACGGGGCCCGAAGCCTTATTCCACATACATTTCCTGTCCTGCCTGAATGGTGAGCTGGGGACCTGTGGGAGGGGGGAGGCAGGGCTTGGCTGGGGTGGGGTGAAGCTAAGCAGGGATGAGAGGGGCTTGGCAGCAGGGGACAGAGTGGGGCTATAGGGGAGAAGGTAACTTGGAAGGAGGTTAAGCAGTGGGGGATAGGGCTTGGGGCCGAGGGGGAGGAGCCTGGAGGGGCAGGGCTGTAGAGGAGAGGAAGCACCTGGGAGGCACAGGGTTAAGTGATAGGGAGTATGGCCTGGGTGAGGGCGGAGTTTAGGGAGAGGGGAAGAACCTGAAGTGGGTAGTACTAGGCTTCTAGAAGGGAGAGGGCACCTGGTAGGGAATGGATTAAGTGGTGTGGGGCTTGAGAAGGGGGAGGAGTCTGGGGTGGCACTTGGGAAAGGGGCAGGGTATGGGGTTTGGCTGGGACATTGTGTGGGAAGAGGTTAATGGGAGCAGGTGTTGGTGAGGGGGTGGGGCTTGGGCAGAGGCAGTGGAGTCTAGCTGAGAGTGGGGTGCCTAGGAGCAGCTGACTTGGTATGCATATCCCTTCCCCCTCCCCCTCCCAGTGCCTCTCCTGTGGATGGTGAGTTCAAGAACCCCCCTACTGAAACCACTCTGGAACCAAGCAGCAGGTAAGAGGATACACTTGGCCATTAATGTTGCACCCCGAATCCAGCAACATCAGGGGCTCCATCATACCTAGCTATTAAGTCACCCATTCCACAGCCAGTTGCACCCCAAGGTCTGTGGTATACTCAGTCCCCAGTGCCCACCCCAGAGCCAGCTGTACTCTGGGGCCCTTGTTTTATGCAGCCATTGATACCCCTAGGCCAGAGGTGGCTGCATCTTATGGCCTGCGTTATACCCAGCTACCCACATGCTCCACCCTAGAGCCTGCCACATCCTGGGGTCCCTGTTTATATGGGGGCACTAGCCCCCCCCCCCCACCACCACCACCTCAGAGCTGGTTGCATCTGAGGAGGTTTTGTTATACTCAGCCCTAGTGCCCCACCCCTGAGTTGGCTGCATCTGCAAATTCCTGTTATACCCAGCTGCCCACATGCCCCACCCCAGAACCAGTTGCATCCCAATGCTCCTGTTTGTACCCAGTGCCAGTGCCCCACCCCAGAGCTAGCTTCATCTTGGGGTACCTGTTTTACTCAGCTGCCCACATGGCCCACCCACAAGTCAGACACATTTCATCCCTGTCTCTTCTCCACTCCACCCCCCCACCCCGGTCAGGCTACGGGTAGACTCGTCCGGGACCCAAGGGCGGGGGACGAGCCCTGGGCGTAGACGCATCACACACTTCACGGAGCTGGGACACATGCCCCTTTCTGGGGGGGGCCGCGGGGGCCTGCATGCTGACAGGTGAGATCTCCACAGAGCCAGCTTCATTGGAGGAACCTGTTAGACCCAGCCCTGCCCCACTCCATCTCATCATTTCCAGCCTTAATGTTTCCCACCCCAGATCCTACGCATCTCAGGGTCCCCATTATACCTAGCTGTGCCCCACCCCACAGCCAGCCCACGTCCTAGGGTCACCATTATAACCAAACCCGCAGTGCCCACCCCAGAGCCAACCACATCCAAGGGCTTGGCTTGCATTATGTCCAGCACCTGCTGCCCACCAAAGCCAGCCACATTGTAGCTGGGGGGAAGCTGAAAACTGGGGTCTTCCATAGCCCCCTCTAGTATTCATTCTAAACCTGCCCCCCCTTTACAGGGCAGAGCCTAAGAGCACTGGGGACCGGCAGGGTCTAGTCCAGACCTTCACAGAGGTGGACAAGGTAAGACTCGGGGCTGGGATGTGCCCAGCTCTGGGGTGCAGGAGGGAACAGCTCCTGGGGGAAGGTTGTGGCTGGGCACAGCTAAATATAAGGCGGCACTGGGAAGGCTGGGATATGCCGAGCTCTGGGGGGCAGCAGCTGAATATAAGGAGGCAACTGGGTCCAGATACACCCAGCTCTGGTGTGTGGAACAACCAAGTACAACAAGGTTCAGGGAAGGTTGAGATGTGCCCAGGTGTGAGGGAGGCAGCAGTTGAGTGTAACAGGGTAATGGAGGGTCAAGATGTGCCCAGCTCTGGGTTGGGGGGATGGCTAGAAACAGCTTAATCTAATGGTCCAGAGAAGGCCTAGATGTGCCCTGCTGGGGTCAGGGACAGCCTCTGAGTATACTAGGCCCAAGGAAGCCTCAGATATGCCCAGCTCTGAGGGTCAGCAACTATGTATACCAGGGCAATGGAGGGCCCAGATGGGTGGGGAAGAGACCAGCATAACAAAAGTCAAGGAAGGGTGATGTGCCCACCTCTGGGGTGAGGCAGCAGGTGCGTGTAACAGGGCATAGATGTGCACAGCTCAGTAACACTCGCACCTACTTTTCCTACAGGCTGTGAGCAGACACATGACATCTGTGTTCCAGGAGCTGCGGGGTCGCGCTGCCCTCAAGCCCCTGGGGGCCCCCAACTCCCCACCTGCATTCCCCAAGGAGTGAGCCCCAGCCCAGGCTACCAGCTGCCCCTTCCTGTGCTTGCAGGGCTGTCTGCAGATGTAATAGCTTAGCCAATATGCCTGGGTACAATCCCCTGCATGGAAGGGTTGGTTAGAGTAAGCCCAATGCCTGGGTTCTTTCTCCGCTCAGGGAATCATGGGTAGTAAGAGCTGGTTGGACACCTGGGGTCCTGGCCCTGCGGGTGGGGGGGGGGGGGGGGG
>NW_005842545.1:953170-954785 GCF_000455745.1 Alligator sinensis
AGAGGCACCTATCCTCCTGGGTTCTTTCAGAGTTCAGGGAATTGCGGGGTGGAGGGGTGAGAGGAGTTCAGATACTGGGGTTCAACTACCCCCACCCCTCCCCAGCCCTGCTGTACTGAATAAACATGCTGTACCCAATAGGGTGTTGTGGGGGGGGGGCCTCTTCTGGTCTTCCCTCCCCAGGGCTGGAAAAGGGGCTTTTGACTGCATCATTACACCCAGCTGCTGCCCCATCTCAGAGCTGGGTGCATCTTGGTTCTTGTCAATGCTGCTAGATGAGGCTGTCCTGTCCCAGAAGCAGGTGCATCCCAGTCCAGGGGGAGGCTTTTGTACCCAGATACCTCTGCCCTAGAGCTGGGTCCACTATGGTATCCTTCACACCATATTATAGTGGGCTGTTTCTAACCTGACCCATGCTGGAGCTGGTTGCAGCTGAGCTCTCCTGGCTTTATTGTACCCTGCTGTGCTCAGCTACCCCTGACCTGGGTATAACCTAGTGTTCCTGGTGTTCTGTTATACATGGCTGTCTTACCTGTTGCATCCCAGAGCTGGCTGCAGCTGAGCACTTCCCAGGTGCTGTTATGACCAGCCATCCACCCCCAACAGAAGGGCACATCTGTGTCCCTTGTGGGCAGTATTAGGTACACTCCAGAGGTGGGCACATCTAATCCGTCCTGGGTATTGTTACACCCAGCCACTCCTTGGCTGCCCCACCCCACAGCAAGGCCGTTAAACCATATATTGTACCCTAGACATGACTGAACATCGATATTTAGTTGTTCCCCAGGGCTGGGTGCATCCCAGCCATCCCTAGATGCAGCCGCAGGACACAGCCTATTAGAAAAGCACTCCCTGGCAGGTTTATTCATCAGCATCTGGATAACTTCCCATGTACAAAACTGGAGGGTGAGACTGAGGGGGTGGAGCCAGCCCCTCCCCCTCATGTCCCTGCCCCCCCATTCTCGGGGGAGGGGAAGTGGCTGGGTTTGCTGTCTGCTGCAGCCAGAGGCGTTACCACGAGCTGAACAGTAACATAAAAGGGGAGGGGCTTATATAAAATGAAGTGAGGGTTAAAGACAGGCAGGCCCTGGCTTGGCTCCCTTGCTGGCAAGCCCCGCCCCCTAATGGAGGAAGAGACGGGTGGGACTAAAACGGAAGGGTGGGCTCTGCTAACATGACTGGGAGGGAAGGGCTGAGAGGAGAGTTATGGAGACGGTGGGGCCTTCTTAAAGGAACAGCTTCCTAGAAGTGGGTGGGGCCGGCCTCCCTTAAAGCTGGGGGTTAGGAACTGCCTCGCAGAGGCAGTAGTCTCCCCCCCCACCTCTTTCAGTGGGCAGCACCTGTTTTAAAGGGGCAGACCTGCCCTTAAAGGTGCAAAATCTCTCCTGGAGGGTAGAATCTGCCTTAAAGCAGTGAAACCAGCCTCAGAAAGGATGGGGCTTGCCTTGAAAGGCACCACCTCCCTGAAAGGGGGCAAGGCCTGCCTTTAAGTGGGAAACCTCCAACCCTCCCCTCCTTTCACCCTCATGACTCGTCCTCCATGCTGAAGCTGCTGCGACGGCTGGAGCCCTTGGAGGCACCGGGGGAAACGGCCGAGAGCAGGGGGTCGCCGGTG
>NW_005842545.1:954799-963707 GCF_000455745.1 Alligator sinensis
TCACCGGGGGCGGGGCCTGGGTCAGAGGCATCAGCCAGGGCAGAGACAGAGACAGCAGGTGCTGGGGCCGTAAGTCCGTGCCGCTGCGCCTGCATCTCCAGCTCCTGTGAAGGGGAGGAGAACGAGGGTGGGATCAGGGAACTCCGGCCACACCCCTATTTAACCACACCCATGCCATACTATGAGCTCAGCTCTTGAGGCTAGGACCCACACACCCAGTCCCAGGTTTCTCCCGCCCTTGGCAGCCCAGCCCACCTGCAGCTCCCTCTCCAGCCCTGCTCCTTCACTTTCAGGTAGTTAGCCCCACCCTCTCAGTCCAGCCTCTCGTCTCCAGAGCCAATTGGCTCTGCCCCCCCCTTAGCCCTGCCCCCAGCCCAATGACTCCACCCCTTCTCCTGGCCCCGCCCTTCTGGGCTTCTGCCCCTTGGCCCCAACCCTTCCCCATCTCTAGGCCCCACCCCTTTGGCCTCTGCCTCAGTCCAGTCCTGTGGTTCTACCCATTTCCACTCGCCCCACCTCTGCCTCCAGGCCTCACCACCCTGGGCTCTGCTAGCCCTGCCCCCCCGCCGCATGGCTCCGCCCATTAGTCCCAAACCCCAGGCCCACATACCTGAACTCGCAGCTGCAGGCTGCGGTTGGCAGCCTCGAGGCGGCGCTGGCGCAGCTCCAGCTCCCGTGCCCGGTGCTGCTCGCGCTGCAGCTTGCGGATATAGTCCACCGAGGCCTTGAGGATCGTGCCCTTGTTCCAGCGCATTTCCCTGTGGGGAGAAGGCAGGTGCATGAACTCCCTCCTGGAGGGCAGGGGGCACGATGCCTGAGTTCCTCATTGAGGTGAGGGAAGAGTAGGATGCCAGGGTTTTCTTCTGAGGGAGGAGAGAGCAGGACTCCTGGGTTCTCCCCTGGGTGGGGAGGGATGCTAGATGCCTGGGTTTTTCATGTGGGAGGGGTCAGGACGCCTAGGTTCCCTCCTGGGAAGGAGAAGTGCAAGATGCCTGGATTCCCTCGTTGTGGGGGCAAGGAAAGAGCAGGACCCTAGATTCCATCCTTGTGGAGTTGGGAGCCTGGGTCCCTGCATTTCCCCCACTCCCTGCCCACACTTACGGGTCATTGGACTTGGGGATGAGGGTCCCGAGTTCCTTGATCCGGTCATTGATGTTGAACCGTCGCCGCCGCTCAACTGGGGGGCAGGGCGGGGGCATCAGGCTGGGGTCCCCCAAACTCCCAGAGCATCCTCCAACCCCCCTTTTAATACAACTAAGCCCCCCTGGGGTCCCTCTTCCCCCCAAGCCCCTCTCAGCTACATCTGTGCCCCCCAAACTCCTGGTGCCCCCAACCCTGCATCCCCTCAGCCCCACCAAGGGATCCCCTAATCTCCTCCACCAGCTTCAGGCTCCCATGGACCGCCCCCACCGCCCTCCCAGGGTCCCCTAACCCCCCCAACCAGCTTCAAACCCCAAACTCCCTTAACACCACCCAAGATCCCCACCAACTCCCTTAGGGCCCCCAACCCCATCCAGGTCTCCCCCCCACAACCGCCCAAGTTCAGGGGCCCCTCAAATGCAAGACCCCCTCACGCACTCAGGTTGTGGTTGTCCTTCTTCTGCCTTTCCTTGAGCAGCGCCTTGGCCTCTGTCTCTGGGGGGGGTATAGCCGTGAGACACCCCCCACAGCAGGGGGTCAGGGCTAGGACAGGTCCCACACCCCCTGGGATCCCACCCCTACAGCCCCTTCCCCAAGGAGTTTCAGGACCCTTAGGTTCTATTCACAAGGGGTGGGGAGGGACCAGGACACCTGGGTTCCTGCCCCTAGGACAGCCAGTACCCTGAGTTTTTTCAATGAAAGGCAGGGCTAGGATGCCTGGTTTCTACTCCTTGGGAGACCCTCCCACACTGTACCCACCCCTTAGAGGACCCTAGGGGTCTTTGCTTCTCAGAGCCCCCAGCTCCCTGCCCCCAGCTTATGCCAAGCCCTCCAGAGCCTCCTAAAGGCCCCCCTACCCCCAGCTTCTTCCACCTAGTGCCCCCAAGAGGCCTCTCCCCCCAGCTCCCTGCACCCCCAACTTTTGGCTCCCCCGCAGGGCAGGTACCTGAGAGCTCAGCCTTGATGTGGGGCAGCTCGGCAGGGCAGGAGTTGCTGACGGGGCCCCCAGGCACCTCCCCAGGGCCCGGGCTGCGGTAAACCTCCAGCAGATTGCCAGCCACTGGCAGCTGAACAACATGAAAGTGGTTAGCTGGGGGCAGGGAATCCAGGACCCAGGCCACACCCCCTCCATTCTTGTTAGAGGCAGGGCTGGCCAGGCCACACCCCCTATTCCCACCTCCTGTCCACTGGCAACTGGCTATCCAGGGGCTTGATAGAGGGGGTGGAGCCTCCTGGAACCAGGCCACCTCTCCCTACCTGATTGGTGGGGGGGCCGGCCAGGCCACATTTCCCCCACCTCCACATAGGTATAGCCCTCCCCCTCCTCCTATGGGCCTTAAAGGGGTGGTGTTCCAGGATATAACTATCCCTTTTAAAGGAAAAGAATTCAGACTCAAGGTAAACCACTGCCCATATGGGTCTTAAAGGGACAGTGTCCCATCTAATACTCCCTTCCCCCCACTCCCAACATACCAGCCTTAAAGGGGTGGTGCCCAAGCTAATACTTCCTTAGTGTTAAAGAGATGGTGTCATGGCTAGCTCCATCCCCTTCATTGCGCTTGAAGAGCCAATTTCCCCACTTCCATGGCTTCCCTCTCCCCTGACCTCCAGCCTGTCTTGTTCCCCTCACCGTGCTGGGCAGCTGCAAGCCCCCATCCACAGGCATGTAGTTCAGCATCTCATCGTTATAGCTCGACTCAAGGCTGATGATCTCGTCTATGACATCATCAATCTGGAGGTGGGAACAAAAGTACGCATGTGTTGAGGGAGTAGGTTGGGGTTCATTCATACGAGGGCACGTGTTTGTATGCACAAATATGTACACACAAGTCCGGGACACACACACGTCTGTCCTAGACACCTAGGGTTCCATGTCTGCGTATGCATGTGTATATGGCCTGGACACGTGTGTGTGTGTGTGTGTGTATGTCCAGCCATTGTGTGTATATGTGAGAGAATCTCAGGTGCTGGGGTTGTGTGTGTGTGTGTGTGCGCGCATGCGCGCGCGCGCGCACACACACACACACACATACACACACACACACACGTTCCTGCTGTCCCCTTGCTGGAACCTCAGTGCTACAGCGTGTTGTGGGAGGAGATGAAGTCAGAGTACGGGGCAGGAAAAAGGGGCGATGGGGATGTAGTGGCAGGAGGGGTTTAGAGGGGTACAACCAGAAAGCAGGGGGTGGGGCCAGAAACCAAAGAGACAGGGCTAGAGTGGACGAGAAGATGTCATAAACCAGA
The DNA here is from genome assembly GCF_000455745.1 of Alligator sinensis. Lineage (NCBI taxonomy): Eukaryota > Metazoa > Chordata > Crocodylia > Alligatoridae > Alligator > Alligator sinensis. Next base: position 958,187 of record NW_005842545.1, read on the forward strand.
GGTGTGTGTCCAGAGTGGGGGGGCAGGGCCAGAGACCACAAGGGCAGAGCTGAAGAGGAGGGGGAGCATCCAAAGACTAGTGGGAGGGGAGGCATGGCGGGAAGGGACAGGGTAGGACCAGGGTGGGGGCAGGGCTGGAGAGGAAAGAGAGTATTCAGAGACCAGGGGCCATGGCCACAGATGGGGTTGGGGGGACAGGTTCCACACTCACCTCCTTCTCAGAGCTGGATCCAATGTGCAGCAAGGCCATGGGGCTGTTGGGTGCACTGCTGGGGCCAGCGGGGGGTACTGAGGCTGCCTGAGGCTGAGGCTGAGCTGTAGGTGTTGAGGGTGGGACAGCCGGGCTGGTGCCAGCTAGAGCCTGGGCTGCCAGCTTGCATCCCAGGGTGGTGGACAGGTACTGACGGACCTGCTGTCGCTGCGCCTCTTGCAGGTGGTAGCGAGTTGGATTCTCCAGGTGGGTCTGCACCTATAATGGAGGTGAAGGGAGCAAGGTTAAGGGCAGGGAGGCACCAGGCCTTCCCCACCACATTTGCCTGGTGACCCAGGATCAGGCACAGATCAGGGCTTCTCACTACCCCACTCCTTGCTCCATGTACCTCCAGCCAGGATTGGGTCCCCCACCAACTCCCCTGGATCCAGCAAGGAGGACTAGGCTCAGATCTGGCCCCTTGCTTACCCCCTTGTCCTTACCACCACCACTGTCTCAGCCAGGATCAGGACCCTGGCCCCACTCCCTACCCTAGCCCCAGCCTGGATTGTGCCCAGTTCTGGACCCCCTGCTCCTCCCCCAGCCACAGCCAGGATCAGGTCCAGCACAGGGCCCCCATCCAGCCTAGCCAGCCCCAAATCAGAATCCCCAACTCAAGCCTCAACCAGAATCAGGGCACTTACCTTGAGAACCTCGACGGGCACCTGGGCAGCAGTGGTGGAGCGGGGCAGGGGGGCAGCGATGGCAGGGGAGGGGGCAGGTGCAGCCCCGGGGGGGGGCAGGAAGGCGGCAGCTGCTTGCTGCTCCCGCCTCTCTTGCTCCTGGGTCTGGGCCCGCATCAGCTGCTGCCGCAGCAACACACGTGATGACATTGTGGGAGCAGGGCTGGGGGCTGGCAGTGCCACTGGGCCTGAGGGAGGGCTGCTGCCAGAGGAAGGGGGGGAGAAGAGGTTAGAAACGGGGAGTAAGCCCTAAACCCTGCCCATAGTTCCAAGCCGTGCCTGCTTTGAGCCCCAAGCCTTGCCCCTCAAATCTAAATGCCCTTGCAACTCCAACTCTGGCCCTGCCCTCAGGCCCAGGAGCCCCGTCCATCATACCATAGCCCTGCCCTCTGAACGGTAAGCCCCGCCTCCACAGCCCCACCCCCTCCTTCCAGCGCCAAACCCCACCCCTCAGTCACGCCCAACATAATCCTATGCCCTTCCTGGTCCGGACCCAAGCCCGGCCTCATCTGAGCCCTCAAAGCTGCAAGCCCCGCTCTCAGATTTGACAATCATATCCCGAACCCTCACCGCCAGCCCCGCCCCACTCCCGGCCGGTCCCGCCTACCCGGCCGCCAGGGGCTGGCTCTTGAGCTGGTAGCAGGCGTCACTGGGCAGGGCCAGGAACTTCTCCACCTCTATGTCGGCTACGATGCCCGACTCCGGCAGCAGGGGGCTGAGGCTGGGACACGCGGGCGCATGTCACGCCGGGTGGTGCCCTGCGGGTGCGGGCTGCAGGGTCTGGGGGAGTAGCGCCCTCGTGCGAGGCTGTGCGCGGGGTCGCGCCCGCCCGGGCAGGCCAGCTACCGCACACCCAGGCATGGGCGGGGCGCGCACGGAACCCAAGCGTCCGGGACGCACCCGCACACACGCGCACACACAGAACCCAGCAGTCCTGGGCGCCCGCACACGCACGCACACGCACATATGGCCCGGACGTACGACTCCCCGTGCAGCAGGTGACAAGGGCGCTCGCGAAGCGCCGGTAGCGGCCTGGAGGCGGGGCTGGCCGGGGCAGCGCGCGCGGACACCAGGGGGCAGCACACAGCGCCCAGGCCCCGCCCCTTGGACACCGAAGCCCCGCCCTCTTAAAGAGCCCGCGCTCCATTCCAGGAAACTATAGGCGTGGGGATTTAACCCTTCCTGAGCCGGGGAAGGTGGCCCGGACGCTTGGGTTCACTCTAGGAGAGGGGAGGGGGGTCAGTAGGGCCTGCACTCCTGGGTTTTCTCTAGGATCTGGGGAGGGAGTGGGGCCTGGAGGGTTGAGGGGGCTGTTGGCGGCCCGGACGCCTGAGTTCCTTCTGGGGTCTAGAAGGCGAGTGGGGTCTGGAGGGGGGCGGAGTAGGGAGCCTGGACGCCTAGGTTCCTTACCGCTCTAGGGCCTACAGGGTGCGAGCTACGCGAAGCCCGGGTTCCCTGCTGGCTCTGGGTGGGGCCTTGGGACCTCCTCGCCGCGCCAATGGTTACGATTCTGCCCCCCTCCCCGCGATCCTATGCGGGGGACTATGGGTTGGGAGTGAAGAGCACCGCGGAGCTATGTCGGGGGGGAAGCAAACTCTGACACTTGGGTCCCAGCGCTGGCGCCAGGCAGGACAGCAAATGAACCCAGGAATCTGGGAGCTGGGCTGAGGCTGGCCCAAAGCCATGAGATCCCCAGAGAATCAAGGCATACGGACCACCAGCCCCCAGCTCTGCTCCCTTCTGCTCCCTTCTGCTCCTGGAGAGCCCAGGTGCCCGGGGGACCCCCAGGACCCTGCACTACAGGTACAGGCCAAGGCATGGGTCCCTGTGCTGAAACATCACCCAGCCTGGACAGTCAAGTCTTCAGGCCCGGGCTAGTGAAGATTCGCTCTTGCATGAGGATGCAGGACTGATGGGCTACTGCAATGGCCCCGTGGTGCCCCTCACTCCTGACCCACAGCCCCCCCTTATTATTGCCCCTCACTCCCGACCCACAACCTCTATCTAAACTATAAGGTCTCACAAGGGAGGAGGATAAGAAATGCGTGGGAAGCAATGGGGCGGGGGGTCTCAGGGCAAGACTGGGAATTAGGGGTGCCCGTGGTGTAGGAAAGTGGGGCTGCAGATCAGGAGTGAGGGGCACCGGTAAGGGGGGCTGGGGGACCCCCGTCCCCGCTTACCTGAGCAGCTGCCCAGCACGGTCCGGCTCCTGCAGCAGCACGTAGACGGTTTTGGGGGGCAGCTCGGGGGGGGGGCGTTGGGACCCCTCCCCCGCCCCATGGGACATCCTCCTCTGGCCCTGCCCCCCTTGCAGCGGCAGCAAACCCTGTTTTCAGGGCCAAGAGGGGCCCGATCCGGCCTGGGGGACCCCGAAAAGGCAAAGCTACGGAACCGCCGAGGCGATAAACAGCGCGGGGTGGGTGGGGGGGGGGAACTCCACGGGAAGTGACGTCAGGCGGGGAAGCACCCCCCCCTTATTGACATAGCGGGGTGCCCCAAGGGGGGTCCCCGACTACCACGGGACTGTGCCCCTCACTCCGACCTGCAACCCCCTCGCCATAGTCCTGCGGTGCCCTCGACCTGCAGCCTCCGCATCCCGCGGTGCTTCTCACTCCCGACCCGCACCCCATCGCAGCCAGCGGTCTCCCTCATTCCCGACCCGCAGCACCCCCCAGTATAGTACTGGCAGTGGCCAGCAGAGGGGGCTCGTTTTTCAGTGTCTCTGTCAGGGGGGCATTGGCTATGCTTGTATGCACTGGGGGGAGGGAAGGGCGGGCAGGGAGCCCAGACGCCCGGGTTCTCTGGCAGAGAAATGGGGGCTGGTTCTGGGACTAGGAGGTTTGGGAACCCAGGCACCCGGGTTCCTTAACAGGGAAGTCAGCTGAGTGCTAGGACACCTGGGTTCTCTTGGACAGGACTTGGGGCGGGGGGAGTGCTCTGTACTCGGATTCCTGGGTTCCTTGTCATGTATAGGGAGGGACGGGTACCCAGACGCCTGAGTTCCCCGAGTGCGCCCCGCCCCCGGTTGCCATGGCGACGTTGCGCAGGCGCAGACGGACCCACTGTCCTCCCCCCCCCCACCACCAGCTGTCCTCCCCCCCCCAGCACCAGGAGGGTTAACCACCACCCCCAGTTGCAGCCAGCGCCGGGGCCCCGGACGCTTGGCTTCTTCCTCGCACCTCTTCCTCGGACACCTGGGTTCTCTGCCTGGATCCTCGATCTGCAGCCTCTACTATAGCTCCGCGGTGCCCTCCACTCCCTGCCCGGAACCCGCCTCCTCCCCGCGCCATAGTCCGGCGGTGCCTCTCACCCACGACCCACATCCCTTCCATCGCCACCACCAATCTCAGGCGCCTGGGTTCCTACCTCCCGGCCTGGACCTGCCCCCCGCCCCGCAGAGCGGGGGTTTTGGGGGTGGGAGGATAGATCCGTAAACCCCTCCCCAGGGACCTCTCCCCCACCGAACCCGGCGCCCAGAGACTGCAGAGTGAGGTAAGGCGGGAGGGAGCCCGGACGCCTGGGTTCTCGCCGGGGAGGGGCTAGGGACTGAGAGCAGGGGAGGCTGGGAGCCAGACTCTTGGGTTGGAGGGGCTGGGATCCTGGACACCTGGGTTTTCGGGGGCTGGGGGGAGAGAGCCCAGATGCTTGGGTTTTTGTGGGGAAGGGGGGGCTCCCCAGATTTTCCAGGAAGGAAAATGGGCTCTTTTCCCATCAAAGATGGGGAGAGAATCCAAGCATCCGGGCTCCCAGCCCCCAACTCTCCCCTTGGGGAACCCTGTCATCAGGGTGACTCACAGTCCCCACCCAGGGCTTGGCAGGCACCTTTGTCCCAAGCTAGGATGAATCAGGGCAGGTGATGCAACCACCTCTGGGGTGGGGCATCCAGGATGTAGAACAACCCTGGGGAAGGACCCAGAGGTGCCCAGCTCTGGGGTGGAACAACCCAGTATAACAAGGCCTAATATAGGCCGAGATGTGCCCATCTCTGGGGTGACCATGGCCGGGGAACAGCCAAGTATAACCAGGCCCATGTTGTCCAGTAGTTAGGAACAGCCAAGTATGACAAGTCTTAGATGCACCCAGCTCTGGAGTGGGGGTGGCAGAGTATAACAAGGCTTAATAAAGGCTCAGTTGCACCCAGCTCTGGGGTGGGGAAGTCAGGGAATGGTTGAGTATAATAGGACAGAGGGAAGGCCCAGATGCACTCAGCTCAGGTCCAGCAGCCCAGAATGAGGAAATATAACAAGGGGCCCAGATGCACCTAGCTCTGAGGTGGAAACACCCAGGGCCTGACCCCATTTCCTGCCTCAGGAAGGCCCTAGGTGACCAGTTCCAGACTGGGGCCCAGTCACAGGGCCATACTGGGAGCAGGGCCAGGACAGTGCTAAAGGGGGAGGACCTCAGGTTAGCCCCTGAATGGGAGACAGCAGTATGGAAGCTGGAGATGGGGTCAAGTGCTGGGAGTCCAGATGCCTGGGTTCTCTGGGCATGGGGTGAGGTTGCTGGTGGCTGGGAGCCCAGACACCCAGGTTCTTTGGGAGAGGGGTGAGACCAAGGGGTGCTGGGATCCCGAATACCTGCATTCGGG
>NW_005842545.1:963738-966615 GCF_000455745.1 Alligator sinensis
CTGGATACCTGGGTTCTCTGGGCGGGAAGTGGAGACTAGTGGTTGTAGCAGGGGTAGGGCTGGGAGCTTGGATGCCTGGGTTCCTTAGGAGAGAGTGGAATCTGGGAATGCAAGACCAGGGGTGGCTAGGAGCCTGGACACCTGGGTTCTCTGGCTAGGGGATGGGGGTGTACTGAGTGAGACCAGAGGAGCTGGGATCTTGGATGCCTGGGTTCTACAAGAGGGGATGAGATGGGGGCTGGGCGCCGGAAGCGCGGCGTGGAGGTGCGAGCAGGAAGCCGCCACCTGGAGCCTTCAGGGTGAAGGACGTGTCGGCCTGGAGCAGGGAGGGGGCCAGACTCCTGGGTTCCGCGGCCCCTGCGCGAGGAGCCTCCCTGATTCCTGGGTCTGTTGCACAATAGGTTTGCGGGGCAGGCACCTGAGTTCCCTGGGAGGGTCCGAAGACTAGGAGCTCGGATGCCTAGGTCCTCCAAGGGGAGGGGGCCCGGGACGCCTGGGTTCTTGGGGGATGACGGGGGCCCGCACGCCTCCTGGAGTCCCTGTTCTTGGACAGCCGAGGAACTTGAGGGGGGGGAGCTCAGACACCTGGGTTTTCTTGGGGGTGTGGTATAGGGTCTCTGACGCCTGGGTCTTCTGCGGGGGTGGGGAAAACCAGTGTCCAGAATGCGTGGGTCCTCTGGGGTGAGGAGGGGGCTGCAAGCCTGGCTGCCTGGGTTCTCCAAGAGGGGTGAGCAGGGACCCGGACGCCTGGGTTCCCTGCGGGGCCGGGACTCCTGACTTCCTATCTGCTCAGCCTCTCTGCCGTCCCCCACCTCCCGCAGGCACCGGCTCTGTCCCGGCGTCATGGGTTTGGGGGCGTCGTGACCCCGGCATGGAGGTCAAAGGGCAACTCATCACCTCGGCAGGTAAGGAATGCCCCGCCTCGCCCAAGCCACGCCCCCTTGTTCCCTCCATGTCCCGCCCTCCTAGCCCTCTGTGCCTTAATGTAGTCCTCACCCGGCCCCCCCACCCACTATGATCCACACCAGCTAGTCCCGCCCCCTGCTGCCCTTCTATGGTCCGACCTGGCTAACTCCGCCCCTTCTGCCTTGCTTAGTTCTTCCTGGCTAGCCCCGCCCCCTGTGCCCTTACATAGTACTCTCTCCCCACCTTCTGTCCTTATGTTGTCTTCCCTGGCTAACCCCACCCTTATGTGGTTCCGCCTCCTGATTGGCTACTCCCACCTCTCTAAACTAACTCCACCCTCTAGCAGGCCCCTCCCCATCTCCCAACATGCTCCCACCCCTCAGCCTGCTCCTCCCACCTCTCCCAGGCTGGCCTTACATCCTGCCCACCGCGCGGCTCTGATCCCACCCCCTCTCCCCCACCACCCAGAGCCTCCCGGGCGAGACTCTGGCACCCGGCTGCGGGAGCTGCTGGAGCGGCAGCGCGGCCTGGAGGAGACGCTGGCCCTGCGGGTGCGGGAGCTGCGGCGCCTCTGCTGGCTGGAGGCCGTGAGTACACGCCCCCCGCACCCACCTGGGGCCCCCAGAGCTGGGCTCTTCAGTTTTCTACTCAGCCAGCTGCCCCCCCTAGGGCTGGGTGCATCCTAGACCCAGGTTTTACCAGCCGGTTCCACCCCAGAGCTGGGCACAGCCCCAGCACCTGTTCTACACTGTGGGTTCCACCCCAGAGCTGGGCATGTTGCAGGCCCACCTTATAGTTGGCTGGTTCCACCCCAGAGCTGGGTGCCTTTTGGACCAGTGTTATACTCAGCCAGTGCCTGACAGTTCCATGTCAGAGCTGGGTTCATCCCAGACCTGTTATACTTGGCAGGTTTCAACGCAGAGCTGGGTGCATGTCAGCCATATTATATTCATCCAGTTCCACCCCAGAGCTGGGTACAGTCCATGCTATAGTTGGCCAGTGCTTAGGCATGTCTTGGCTTCAGGTTCTGCTCGGCCTTGCTCAGCGGTTTCACCCCAGAACTGGGTGCATCATTGTGTTCTACTGGCCTGGTCCTCAGCTGCTCTGCCTCTGAGAAGCACTCAACTCTGCTCCATATTATACTTTCTTGTTCCAGCCAGAGCTAACTGCCTCTCATCTTGTGCTGGGTTATACTTGGCTGCCCTATAACTGTTCCACCCCAGAGCTGGCTGCATCTCATCCTACCTGGGCAGTGTTATACCCAAATGTATCCCCTCCAGAGCTGAGTGCATCTTGCTCCCCACCCCACACAACACCCATACAAAGGCTGACCTGTCTCTTCCCCCCACCCTCCAGGAGCTGACAGGGCATTTGCCCCCTGAGTACCCCTTGGAACCAGGTGAGAGGCCCCAGCCTGTGCGGAGGAGGGTGATCCCCAACCCCTGGGGACCCCAAACTGAGGTGAGCCCAGATGCCTGGGCTTTCTGGGGGGTGAGAGTGGGGAAGCTGGGAGCCTGGAGGCCTGGGTTCTCTGGGTGAGGAGTGGAGGGGGTGGGATCTTGGCAGCCTAGCATCTGTGAGCAGGGAGTGGGGCTTCAGGGTGAGAGCAGGAAGGGCTGGGAGCCTGGATTCCTAGGTGCTCTGGTCAAAAGGACTGGGGCTGGAAGGTCTGGGTGCAGGGGGTCTGTGCACCCAGATACCTGGGTTGCCCCAACTAACCACCCCCTGCTCCCATGGTGCAGGCTGGGCAGCGGGCACTTGGGCGACAGGTGCAGCTGCAGCGACAAGTGCTGGAGGCAGCGCGGCGCCTGGTGCTAGCCCCTGGACTCTCAGTGGAGCAGCGGCGTCGGCGGCAGCGGGTCCAGGCTGAGGCTGCCCAGCGCCTGCGGCAGCTCGAAGCACAGCTTGGGGCCTATGGTAAGGCTCCCCCCAGACCCTCCTACTGGGGATCCCTCTAGCCCCCCCAATCCC
>NW_005842545.1:966673-967016 GCF_000455745.1 Alligator sinensis
CAGTGACACTCCCTATTAAGACACTCCCTGCCCCTACCACCCCCCCAGGATATGCCCAGAACTCTCAACACCCCCAAACTCTCCTGGTCCTCCCACCACCTCCCCCTGCCCTTATATTGACCTCTTCAGTTAAGCCTGGCCCCTTTGCCCTTATATGGTCTTCCCTAGCTAGCCCCACCCCATCGGATCCTACCCCTCAGGGGCACTCCCAAACTGTCCCCATGATTTCCCGCCCCCCTTCCTGGTTTCCCTGGAAGGGGGAGAAGGGCTGAAGGATGGGAGGAGCGGGGCTGGGAGACCAGACACATGGGGTCCCTGAGAGAGGAGTCAGGCTGGGGGCCCC
>NW_005842545.1:967131-967387 GCF_000455745.1 Alligator sinensis
ACCACACCTTTCCTCCCCAGATGAGGCCTTTTACCCCAACAGCAGCCCCCTGGTAGAACTGGTCAATCAGGAGAATGGTGAGTGCCCTGGACACCTGGGCCCCTGAGAAGAAAGGGAGGGGGAGAATGGGTGGGGTAGGGGAGGCTGGAAGCCCATATACCTGGGTCCTTTGAAGGGAGGGGGCTTGGAGCCCAGATGCCTTGGTTCCCTGCCTCTCACCCTGCTACCCCCCAGGCACTCCCCCTGGGATCTCTGC